>NC_046664.1:142051412-142074666 GCF_010883055.1 Belonocnema kinseyi | reverse complement strand
ATTGACCAAGTGTATAGAGCTCCAAGGAGATTATGTTGAAAAATAAAAAAAAATTTACCCAAAAAAAATTATTTTTATACTTCATTCTAAGGACTTATTGAATTACCCTCGTATTTTTGCGTTTCTTGATTTTTCTCCAAAGCCACTATATAATTTCCAAAAGATATAGTCATGTCGAGACGTCCTAACGATAGGATGCCAACGCACGCGATCTACTAGATGATACTTAACCAAAAATATAAACAATAAAAAGCTAACCAAGAAGTAAGCACTAGAAAGTTTTAGATCGCGGAATTGAACAAGATGAAGCTAGAAGTTGGCCAAAACTAGAAGATGCTCACTCGCTTCATCAAAACATTTAAGTGCTATCTCGGGCGAGCAAAGCATGAAGGTGCTACTTCTCGTTTATAATCTAAACGCGAGAAGTGACAACCTTCATGCTTTGCTCGCCCGAGATAGAACTTTCATGATTTGAAGAAGCGAGTGAGCACCTTTTAGTTTTGGCCAACTTCTAGCTTCATCTTGCTCAATTACGTGAGCAAGACTTTCTAGCGCTAACTTCTCGGTTAGTTTTGTATTGTTTTAATTTTCATTAAGTACCGTCAAGTCGTGTCGCGTGCGTTGGCATCCTACCGTTAGGACACCTCGATGTGTATATGGAAATTTCCACACTCGATGCATTGTTGCTTCTCGTGGCCATCAAAGACGAGTCTCATGAGGTTAAAGTAACTTTTAAATAATTTCCACTCTTTAAAATTTAGGGTTGCACTTGCATGAGGATGACTGGCCCGGATTTTCACTGCTGAGGCAAGCTTTCCGTCTTTTTAAATTCAGCACCGACAATAATTTGTTCTGTCAATAATGAATTCACATTGTATGTGGTCGCATGTAGCATTTGATTTTGTGGTGTATAAGGCATAATGAATATTACACCGAAGCTCTTCATAGGCTCAGCGATATTTGAAAAACTGCACACACTTATACATTTGTCTCCGCAAATTCAATGGAGTTGAAGCGTCCACATAAATATACCATTTCAAGATGCTGATCTTCACAGGCTTTCTTCAATTGCATAAACATATTTTTACCCTCTTCAAACAGTTTTCCCATTCTTTGAGGTAGAAAAACGTTGAATTTATTTTTGTACGATTACAAGGGTTCTCGTTCCATATTTTGTTTTAGCCTCCTTAATGTCCGTCATTTCATATCCCTTGTTAGCTTCTAGGTCTGTCAGCTTCGTTGTTGGAAGAAAATCTTCACTGCGAGTTATTTTGTTTAATTTTAGGAAATCCATTCTTTTTTCTTCTCCTTCACTGCTTGTTATCTTCAAGATTTGCACTTTTAAATTTCCTTGTTAGAGTTTGTATATCGGTTCGCACTCCATTAAATTTCTGTAGACTTTTGCATAGTATTTCACCATATGATGCAATAAATTACAGGAGAGTGAAAAAATAATACGTATTTAAACCTTTACTCAACTTAGTTCACATAGGTAAGTATTCCAGGAATCGACGATGACGTCATCAGAATGGAGTTTTGTTTGCCGAGAATTGTTTAACATTATATGAAATATGACGCTCATGTCGGAAAATATAAAAGGAGAACGTTTATTTTATTAAGTTCACATTGATAAGGATTCCAGGAATCGACGTCAGTAATACATGTAACATGATACCATTTTGAAAGAAAAAATTTTCAGTATTGTACGTAACACTTCATGGGGGGGGGTCCAGCGCAGTGTTACACAATGGCGAAAAACTACAGGGAAAAGTCGGAAAAAGCGTTACATAAGGGGGGGGGGGTCAAAATGGTCGGGAAATTGCGTTACGTAATTTATGGATGGCCCCTAACTTGCGTCGCATTGTTTTTTCCATATTAAATTCCTTAACACCTTAATCTCATTTAATTTCTGACTCATAGTGTCGGTGCACAACAAAGGCAGTCATGAGTCATTGATAGTGGTTGCAGATCTTGGAAATTTTCAATGACGCACCATTGCGATAAATATTTATGTATAAAAATTATATTATTTTGGGGTGAAAAACTTCAATTTCGAGAATAGCAGGTATAAAATACCCTAAAATTGCGATATCGTATATAAAATCATCTCCTATTCCATATTTTTGTGGCTGAAAAGATCCATTCCCATGATTTTTAAGTATTGATTTCCAATATCGATAGTGTGGTTTAGATACTTCAAAACTGAGATTCGTTAGTCAGCACAAAGAGCGTAACCAATCTTACAGCCTTCTGCACTCTAGCCGAAACTTTGCTATTCGTACAGAAAAAAGTGAGTCACAAACAGCCTTTCCTATTTAATATCTCACCAGTTTCAAATAACACTGTCAAAATTTGTAACACACAGAAAAAGAAAACCAAGTGTCACATATTTGGCTCTAAACAATTTAATTTTGAAAAGTTATAGCATTCTGAATATTATTTTTTAAAATATTTTTGGTACAGAAAAATGAAAGATTTTCATAATAAGTTTACCATCTTGACCTGGCTTCTATATTTCATTTACCTTTCTTTAGAGAAAAACACTGAGTTTATTTTCTCGTATAGTCACAGGGTACATTTTTCATAGACTGTACAGAATATATTATACTATTTTAGAACGTTATATATGTGTTGGCAGAACTTCCTCCAAGCGAAAAAATTCCAGTAAATTCATTATGAATGACACCAATACTTTGGAAAATTTGAATACACACGGAGAAAACTATATCGCATGAACTACAATATATACCGTAATTCCTGCGCTATACATCGCAATTATCGCGTTTTAATAGAGCAAAATCGCGATATCGTACATTGCATGTTTTTACATTATATACCGCATGATTGTTAAATCTGTAACGTAAGAATTTAAGTTTATTACGCTATCAGATTGTATTTCTTCTTTTGTGATCTCGCGAGGGTTCGAGTAGTGAATAAGCAATCACAGAAAAAATTAAAGATAAGTTTACCAACCGACTGTCGCTCATCTCTATCCCCGTCTCGAGAGGCAACTCTCTACTCACGCTCGCTCGCTCCGCCATAAACATTCTGTATACCAGAACGAAACTCGCTAGTCTTTCGCTCAGCATAAAGTTCGGGCGAGGGTACCAAGACCCTACATACCCCCCCCCCCCCCCCCCCCCGAGTGAGAATGGCATTTGAAACGAAATACATGTAATATGATCAATTAATACGAACATTATTAATAATAAGAAAAAGGCAAAACATTATGCGAAATTTAGTTAGTAATTTCGGAGTGAACATTTTGTAATAAAACATGTTAGTTACGCTATATGAGTATTTTGTAAAATACATAACGAATACTCAGTTTATTCATTCTTCGTCTTTGGACTAAAAGTGACCTTTTTTGGTTTTCTAGCATAAGTTTTAAGAGGCGGTCGCTGAACATGCGTAAAATTACAATCAGTTACAATCGTAGGATTAGGATGAACATTAGTTAAATTCGTAGGATTAGGATTAACATTAGTTTCAATAAGAATATCAGGTAAAAAATACGCAGGTTTTAGGTTTTCTACCGAGACGATGCGCGGTGTTCCACCCACATCGATTACAAAAATACGATCCGTTGTTATTTCAATAATCTTGGAAGGGCCTGTGTAAGGGCGTTCCAAGGGTTTCTTAGTTTCATCGGTTAAGAGAAACACATAATTGCAAGAATCTGAATCTTTGGAAAAAATGCAGGATGCTTATATTTATGTGTTGTTGGAAGTGGTTTAACTTCTCGCATCAATTCGCGAAATTATTGCAAAAACATGTTGGGTTCAGGTAAAAAGCTCTCTTGGATAAGAAATTCACCTGGAACTCTGAGATTCGTGCCATAAAGAAATTCTGCTGGTGAAGCACCAGTGTCCACACGGACATGAGTACACAATCCGTAAAGCACTGTTGAAAGCACTCAAGTCCAGTCCTTGTCAGAGTGGCACATTATCGCAGACTTGAGTGATCTATGCCATCGTTTAATTAAGCCATTGGCTTCTGGATGATAGGCAGTGGTACGAATTCGTTTTGCAGCCCAACAATTCTAAAAGTGCATTGAACAAACGAGATTCAAACTGCGAACCCTGATCCGTTGATATTATTTTAGGACACCCGAAACGTGCAATCCAATTATCGTAAAAGGCCCTAGCTACGGTTTGAGCTGAAATTTCCTTGATTGGAATTGCTTCCGCCCATCACGAAAAACGGTCGATCATCGTAAGACAATATCTGTAATTATTATAAATCGGTAAGAGTCCAATAATATCAATATGGACATGGTCAAAGCGACCATCAGGTGCTATAATTTTATTCGGAATGAATTTGACGTACCTGAAAATTTTTGACTGTTAACAGTCAAGGCAATTTTTGCATAATTTGGCAACGTCACAATGCATATTCGGCCAGAAATAGCGTTGACGAATTATTCTATCAGTGACCTTAGCACTAGCGTGCGCTGGGTTGTGAAACAATTCAAAAACCCGTTGACGAAGAGAACTAGGAATAAAAGGTCTCAAGTCGTCACTTGAGGATTCGCAATAAAGGCTTACTTGGTCTGAACCGAATATAAATCACTTTAACCTGGAATTAAGTTCCGGAGTATCACGAAACTCTTTAAGATCCTCATCAGTTTCTGATTGATCAGCAAGCTCGATTAAACTGAATTCAGTCGGTAACCGAATTTCATCTATTCGTGAAAGTGAATCAGCTTCAACATTCTCAGTACCTGATAAATGTCGAATCTTAGTCGTATATTGACCGATGAAGGAAAGTTGACGCACTTGTCGAGGAGATGCCCTATCTCACTTTTTCATAAATGCATAGATCAAAGGTTTATGGTCAGTTAATAATTCAAATTCTCTGCCTTCTAGAAAATACCTAAAGTACTTGATAGCTTCGAATGCAGCAATAAGCTGCAAGTCCTCCCCTATTATTGATTATGGGACTGCTGCAATCCAAAAATCTAGACAATTGGCCGTCGCAGTCCAAAATCAATGGAAAGAATAGCCCCTTCATAAGTGTCAATACCCGAATTATTGGCGGAAATCAATTAAGAATTTTTTTTGAAAATTTTTGTCACGGATCAAGAGACGCTTTGAATTATTTGGAACCTGAACATTCACCTCCCCAATGTGGGTTCCAACTAGTTTTCCGGTTTTGTGCCACTCTGCCAAGAACAGGGTTTCTTGCATGAATGTGCTTTATCGCCATATTTTTTATGCAACCAGCACAACTTCGATTTTGTTTTTGACTCATTTGAATTAGCTCTAGAATTAGAACCTGAACGTGAGCGCGTTTTACCCGAGCTCAAGAGCTTAATTTGTGAAGCCAAACGATAGATTTTAGTTTCTAAATTATCGAGATCAGACTTAAATTGACTTGATGAACCGCTGATGCCGGTGGAAACCGTCGCGACGTATGAATGATTACACAGCCCTACAAAAAAAAGTGTGCGTATCTGGTAACAAGACACACGTATTCCTATGCATTTTGGAGCGTTGAATTCAAATTCGGTATCAAAAAACACCCACCAAGTCATAGTTGAGCCATAACCTCAAGAAATGACGAAAAATCATGCACTGAGGTAAATAAATTTCAAAATAATGCCATTGATGCAAATTTTCACTTCAAAAACATGTCGATAACTGTAAAGGATCAACCCTTGCCTGATATCAACTTATTTAACAATTTAACATAACTTTACCCAACAGAACCTGACCTCACCTAACCTGAATTAACGGAAATTTATTGAACTACACGTAAAGCTCTGGAAGCATATTTTCCTAGTAGCAAATGTGTGCTACATCGAATGGGTCAACTCGAGCCTAACCTAGAAATAAATCTCACCTAGCCTAAACTAACCTAACCTCACGAAGCACAATTAAACGGATTTTGTTGTCCTGTTGTGTTTGCGGTACCGTTTGAATCAGTTTGGACTTTACCTGCAAAGAGGTCAAACCTAGCCTAACTTAAAAAAACCTGACCTAACCTAACCTAACTTAACTTCACGCAACACAATTAAACTCATTGTGTTGTCCCGTTGTGTTTGCGGTACCGTTTCATTCAGCTTCGGCTTAACCTACATAGAGGTTTAACCTATCCTAACCTAACAAAACCTGACCTAACCTAACCTAGCCGAATGAAATTCAACCACACGTGTAGCTATGTAAGCGTACGGTTCTCAGTCTTAAATGTGTGCTATATTTAATAGGTTAACTCGACATTAACCTACAAATGAATCTAACTTAACAGAACCTAACGAAATTTTTCTTAACGCAACACAACTTAACTTTAGTGTTCCCGTTGTAACACAATAAAATTCATTTCATTGTACTACAGGTGGTTAAAAATTTAGACGCACATTACTCATTTGAAGAAACTTAGAACTACAAGTAGAATTGACCCCATTTCAATTAACCTGACAATGTTTGTATCAATTAAAATGTAGAACTGTAACTTAAACATGCAAATGAATAACTGTTTTATTCAAAAAAAATTTTTTCTCTGCTTTTCTTAGACTTAAGGGATATATTTATACTATCTTTCGTGTTTACATTTTATCTTGCTTTTTATCGTAATTAAATTGATTTACAGACCTACTTCAGTCTATTTTCTGCCTGCTATAACGTATCCTTTTTTCTTCGAAGGAACGATGCAAAGGGTTACGCTTACGTTTAAGACCTACGTTCGTTTCCCTTTTCAACATCCAGCAAAAATCAGCCATCATGACCTCGTCCCATCTACCCTAATATCGTTGTTCCATCACTTCTGTGTCTTGATGAAAAAGTTCCCCTTGTTCTTCGCTGAAATCACCAACATTTTCTGGAAACTTATCCAGATGGGAATCTAGAAAGTGAAGTTTTAAATTCATCAAGCAGCCTAACTTTTTGTAGTTTTTTATCATTTTCGCAACAACATTTTCGTTGTCTGGACTTTTTTGTTACCGAGGAAATTTGCGTTTACTACTTTAAAACTTTCCCAAGCGTCCATTTCAATTTTCCTCATGTGGCTCACAAAATTAGTATCTCTTATCAATATTCGAATCTGTGGTCCATCAAAGACTCCTTCTTTGAATTTAGCGTCTGAAACATTAGGGAATTTAAGGGATATATACTTATAGTATTGTCCATCTTTGTCTAACGCCTTGACAAATTGCTTCATGACCGCAAGCATTATGTGGAGTGGTGGTAGTAAAAATTTTTCTGGATCAACGAGGCTTTGGTTAATGATATTATGAGAAGCAGGTTTGAATGAATCTCTTAAAGGCCAATATTTTTTGCTGTAATGATTGGCTCGATCTCTGCTATTCCAGAGGCATATAAAGCATAGCTATCTCATGAAACCCGATTGTTGGCCTAATATTATTGTTATGATTTTGACATCACCACATATTTTCCATTTGTGATTCGTGCAATTAACTTTTTCAAGAAGCATTTTAACATTGTTATATTCTTGTTTGATGACCGTTGAGTGAGCTATAGGGATAGGAGCGTAAGTATTCGTGTTATGCGTAATCGGTTAGGTTAGGTCAGGTTTTGTTAAGTTAGGATAGGTTAAACCTCTGTGTAGGTTAAGCTGAAGCTGAATGAAACGGTACCGCAAACACAACGGGACAACACAATCAGTTTAATTGTGTTTCGTGAGCTTAGGTAAGGTTAAGTTAGGTTAGATTTATTTCTAGGTTAGGCTCGAGTTGACCCATTCGATGTAGCACACATTTGCTACTGGGAAAATATGCTTCCAGGGCTTTACGTGTAGTTCAATAAATTTCTGTTAATTCAGGTTAGGTGAGGTCAGATTCTGTTGGGTAAAGTTATGTTAAATAAGTTGATATCAGGCAAGGGTTGATCCTTCACAGTTGTCGACATGTTTTTGAAGTGAAAATTTGCATCGCTGGCATTATTTTGAAATTTATTTGCCTCATTGCATGATTTTTCTTCATTTTTTGAGGTTGTGGCTCAACCATGACGTGATGGGTGATTTTTGATACCGAATTTGAATTCAGTGCCCCAAATCCATAGGAATACGTGTGTCTTGTTACCAGATCTGCACACTTTATTTGTGTGGCTGTGTTAGTATTCGAGACTTCGACAATTTTGTCGGCTAATTCCGCCATTTCTTGAAAATCATCAATTTTAGTAGCAGCTAGAATCGCGCGCGACTGACTAGGCAGTTGTTCTAGAAATATAGACCTTATTACAGTTACGCTACAAGTCCCATCGTTTAAATTGCGCAAACAACACAAAATTAATGATGGATTCGCATCAATTAAAACTTCGCCTTTTAATAATTGCCGCAATCTACTTTCGGAGGAAGAAGAATACGTTAAAATGACGCGTTCTTTAACTTTTTCATAATAATCCGGTGGTTTAGGCGTAGCAGTAATTAAATCTTTAATACAAGCTGTAATTTCAAAACCTAACGCAGGTATGATATAGTCAACTTTAGTTACATCATTAGTAATCCCAGCATTACGGAAGGTAGATTCAAAATGGGTAAACCATAGAGCAGGATCTTGCCGAAAAAAATCTGGGAGTTTAGGAATTCTATACGAATCTATTCGAGGATTCTGAACATGGTCGTTTTTCAACCCGGCGATTTGAACTTTAAGCTCCTCTATTTGTGATATCGCTTGATCTAACAACGCGTCCTTCGGGTCAGGAGTCGACATAATTGATATTCAAGTCAACTTACAAAGTTAGAAATTGACACTCACAAAGATTATATCGTTAATCTTATAAAAATTATATCTTTATTATATCATAACACATACAGAGAGTATGTCATTATTTATATCTCATGAATTAGGCTACGCAAGACAGCAAATTCTAGCAATAATCGTTTATCGCAAAAATTCCGAATATGTTAAATTACACATTATCGCAAAGATTTTAACTCGATAATTTGCACATATTCATAAAAATTTCAAATGAATTAATTACACATTTGGTAAAATCGTAGTAATAATTAGATTAAAACTTATTACGCGAGTTACATTTCACAGAGACGCGCACTAAAAATAAAAATACAAGGTTGTACCTACAAAGGATCTCGTCGAAGAAAGTAGAACGTCAGTTGAAACATCTGAAGATGCTCCGAAGTTTTGGTTAGTAAGGCCTCGAAGATGATCTCCAATTAGAATAGTTAGGAATTCGATTCTGGTAAAGATTAATTTGGCAGGATACTTCCAAAGCCTGAAGCGACATGTGTCCAAAATGGCGTCGTTCTTCCAAGAAAAAATAGAATGTTCAAATCCAAAATTATCTCAATAATCCTTGCTTCCATCCATTGTCATAAAAGCTTGGCATCCAGCTTAGTTGTAAATAAATAAATATTCCATATTAGTTATCCCAATAACGGAGTCGGTGAAAATCCATCAGTGAAAATTTTAACAATTTTCAGGCCACGTGCCATCGATCGTAATCACGTCGGGGTCACCAATTTGTAGGTTCAAGTGTTTAAATTATAAATTATTGGATAGGAGCGGCCTACTCCGCATATTAGTGGCCGTGGCAGTAAAAAGATTTTAGTTATAACAAACTAACAACTTTATTAATTTAGTAAGTACATTGTTCGTACCTATGAAGTTGCGCCCATGATGATTACCAACCAACTGTCGCTCATCTCTATCCCCGTCTCGAGAGGCAACCCTCTACTCACGCTCGCTTGCTCCGCCATAAACGTTCTGTATACCAGAACGAAACTCGCTAGCCTTTCGCTAAGCATAAAGTTGGATCGAGGGTACCAAGACCCTACACATTTACGACGCCAGCGCTATCCAGCGTCGTTTAACTTCATTAAATTGGAGAGAAATGGGGAATCCCATGTTTTAGTTACTTTTTACGCTTTTGCTAAATGGTATTAAATAAGTTCTTATTAGTCTACAATAGTGTAATTTATTTCAGGGGAGATATATCAGTGACGACGAATTTTGTTCGTGTTATCTGCTGCTGATTCTACATGTTTCGCCGAAATTTCCTCACTTCAGCGTGATGCTATATACGAGATCAGAATTATTCTCGTAACCTCAGTGAAACTTTCGCCGAATATGTTTAATTTTTAACCGTTTTAAGTCTTTCCTGTAGCAAATTTTAACTTTCTTCTGTGATTGTTTTAAATGTGGTGTCCCGATTTATAGCTCGAATTGACTCATGCTTTGCCTTTTTCCCATTACTGTTAAGGACGCCGTAGCAGATGACATTAACAAAATTTAAATACATTTTTTCTGTGATATTAGTGCATTATAATATCGTTCAAAGCTCCGGGACCTGCTTGTACGTTATCATATTTCGCCTTCTTGCAATATTGGGATTTTGGGATATTATTGTGCAATGTCTTTTTCTGCGTGCATTTCTTTTTAATTCAGTTGATTAGTTTTCACATTTACAAAATGTCACTCGTCGAATAAAAGTACATTTGAACCCTTCAATAGCCCTCCCTTCTATAGCCCTTCCTAAAATTTGTACTTCAGCTCAAAATTCGACTCTATAAAAGAGTTTCACTGTACTAAAATTAAAAATAATAAACCTTATTTAGAATTATCCACAACTGCGAATTTTAATCAATATCTTTTTGCCAATCAACAAATTTAGTGATGTACATGTTAGATTAAGTCGGCGAAATTAAATATTAAATTTAAAAAAACTACATGTATAAAAATGTTAAAACATATATTTTTTAAAAAAGAAACATAGACTTTTCTCAAACACAACTTAAAACAAGAATTGATCGCAATCGGAGAAAATGTGTGCTATATTATTCATTTAAATTTTAAATTTCCAATGTAATATCTTAAAACTGTCCGATCATTAGTTGACGATTTATAAAATGACAAACAATTGTAAATAAGGTATTAACATTAAAAAAATTTGAAATTAAATCCGACATGGTTAAATCCTATGCCCATTCTAAAAAAAGCTTTAGAAATAGATGAACCTCTGTGTTGAATCATGTTCCCCTGTGACAGCCTGGTCTTCGCCTAGTCCACGTACGGAATGAGTATACTGACACCAAAAATTTAAGCATTTCTTTTCTTCCCATCGAGTGCGTGATTTTTTCGCAAATGTGCGCTTCTTTGAACGTTTCAATGCTATTTAAGTAATTCAGATATCTCAATGTGATCAAACGTTATCCATGTTTTAGTAAATGCCTGCAATTTTGGGAGGTGGGTGTGTTTATTATTAAAAATAAATATTTGCTACATTTGTTTGCATTTTTTATGATATGCCCTTAAAAACGTGGTCAGATTGAACATTTTTCCATTTTGAACTTCACAAATACGATGATTACGACGAACTTTAAGCTTCTAATCTAAACGACTTCCGTTTCCTTTTTCTTTAATTCTCTTGTACCTCCATTTTGCATTCTTTAATTTTCTGCCATTCGCTCCCCTAGTACTCTCCAACTCCTTTCAACATTCTTCCCCTAATCCATCCTCCCCCAGAATTTTTACCACATTATCATTCCTGCTTTGTTTATGTTCTATTCTTCTTCTACATCCTTCCCATACATGCTTTCATGTTTCCTCTTCCCATTCACATATTATGCACTTGCTGTCCTCTTACTTTTCTTAATACACCCCCTCACTTACCTCGTTGCCCAACTTAATTTTCATTGTTATGCTTCAAATTTTCAGTTTGTGCTATTGAATAACAAAAGCCAACTTTCACTTGGTGTATGAAAGTTTTGAACCTCAAAATAGGAATTTTTAAATAGATTTTCAAAATCGTTATTGTAGGTCTTTCATGATAAAAAACGAGGCTAGATCACGGATTTTTCTGTGAATCTTAATTTATATATTAGATTCTTTTTAACCCTTCAAGTAAAACTAAATTCGTTATAAGGTGTGAGGATTTGAAAACATTTCTTTTTCCGAGTATTTCAAATAATCCAACTGACTTTGCGAAAAAGCGAAAACAATGCTTTCGAGAGTTCACGCGATTTATTTGTATGAATTCACCCCATTTATTTGTTTTGCTGCTTAAGCAATCTCAAACAGTATAAAAAGAGATATCGTTAGTAAATCAATGAGTAATTTTAGAAGTATAATCAATAAAAAGATTATTTAGAAATATATTAATTTTAATTAAGCATGTTACTTAACTGTTGCCAATACTTTCTCTTTAGATCGAAAATCGTTCAGATCCACTAGACAATTACGACATTCGTGCTTCTCATTATGCTGAAGACAAGTCCAGGATAGAGCCAAGAAAATTATGTGCCTTCGGAAAGAGCTCCTGTGACCATTCTCTCTTTATTGGTAACCATTCGAACATTCATGATTTATTAGGACCAGAGGCGAGTCCATCACTAAGTGATGTAAAAGTATGCGTTCGTCAAGAACAAAACATAGACGGTAAGTATGTCAATAATAAACATATTCTCTGCATGTTACGGTTCGTCGACGAATGATAGCAGAAATTTTCAACAACAAAAAAATTGGTCAAATTGGGTCGAGCAAAGTTATGGCATATAATTCATAAAATACCCGATGAGATGCACAGTAAATGTATGGCATATCAGAGCACAGAAGCTACTTATAGAAATCATTCGTGGATGTTTGAAATGGAACGAAAACTTTAATTAGACAGAAATTTTAATGGAAGCGTTCGACAAGCCCCTTAACTCATTTGAAATGTTCCTCATAACTTCTAGTTCAAGCCAACTTCAGAGTTGCTTAATTATCATCGCGAAGTATGGAAGAGAGAGTGGTATCGAATTTGGATTGACAAGTTTACAACGATTAATCTGACGGGAGGACGTATTACACTAAAATTCTCGGGGACCCTAAGCTTATTGATGTGAGTGCTACTCGACATCTTGACACTGGAGAGGCCTGTACATACTTAGGCATATGCATCGGAGCCGCATTTTGGAATTAGTAACAGTGAAGATGTCTCTTCGAAGTAGACACAAGCTAAAATTTAAGATTTCTAAATTTAAGAAAAGTTTCTTCATTATCTTATGCCAGTCTTACGGCATTTAATTGTCAAAAAGAAAAAAAACTTTCGAACAAGTAATGTTTAATTATTTAAAACTTGTTATAAAACATATGAGTTATTTTTGACATATTGGAACCTCTATAAGAGAGGTGCCAAAAGCGATAAAAATATTACATTTTTTGTATTTAATTAGGACAGCATATAAATATGACGAAACAAAACAAATCACTGAACTAGACATGATCTTTGAGATAAATGCTAACAGATAATACAAATGGACGATAATGAACAGGTCGAATTTTCAACTAACCGCAGATGAAAAATAACGCGCCAAAGCTCAAAGGATTCAAAACTGTAAAATTAATTTTGTTAATTAAATTTATCTCAGGATAAAATATTAAATCTAATGCAAAATGCATTGATACATCTGGTTCGTATTTAATACCTCAGTCTGAAAATTAATTGAAATTTTATTAAATTTTTTGATAGAATTAAAATTAAAATTAAAATCAAAATGGTGATCAAAATTCCATGAGTTTTGAGGAAAACCAGTGTTTACATTTGCAACTTCGCAATCTCTCTTTTGTTTAGCAACTCTAATTTTCAATCTTCTGCCAGTTTCCCCAATATAAACTTTATTGCAACCAGTGCATTTTATTAAGTATACGACACCTGATAAATTTTCATCCTGTTCTAAATCTTTTTTATTCAAAAGAAATTTATCTAAATTTTTGTTATTTTAAAAATAAACGATCATTTTAAATTTATTTTAAGAACGTCTTAGTCTTTCAGAAAGACCTTGAACATAAGGTAATGTAACCTTTATATCTGATTTTTTGTATTTATCTAACCATTTTTTCTGCTTATTATTTTCATGTGAACTATTATAAATTTCGTGAATTCTCTCTTTGATAACAATTTCTATTAACGGTAGTTGATAATTATTCTGCAATAACGTAACTTGCAATTATCTACATTTTCTTTCCTAAATGTAACATCGCTTAATTTTATGCACCTATCTACTAAGCCTTTAATTAAGCCACTTTTTTGACTGAACAAAAGGTGAGAATAAAAATTTAAATAACACCCAGACCACGACGGCTTCTTATACCAATTAGTTATCAAATCACCTCCTGACGTTTTTATAATCATCAAATCTAAAAAATTTAAAGAATTATTATTTTCAATTTCGCAAGTGAACTGTATAGCATTATCAATGCTGTTGAAAATGTTTACTACATCTAAAATTGTATTGGTTGTTATAATTAAGAAAATATCAACCACATATCGTTTATATAGAAGTGGTGTAAAATTTAATTTTTCCACTGCTCTCTTTTCTATATCTCCAATAACTAAGTTTGAAACAATGGGTGATAAGGGAGTATGATAATGGATAATGGATGATAATGGATAATGGTCAATATTCATCTCTAGTTCAGTAGCTTGTTTTGTTTCGTCATATTTATATTCTGTCCTAATTGAATACAAAGAAATGTAATATTTTTATCGTTTTTGGAACCTCTCTTATAGAGATTCCAATATGTCAAAAATAACTAATATTTTTTTAACAAGTTTTAAATCATTAAACATTACTTGTTCGAAATTTTTTTTCTTTTTGACACTTAAATGCAGATTTTGAATGCATATTGATGAGTTGAGAAGTAATAACAATAATAAGTTATCTTTCTATTCAGTTATTATAATTTTAGTTTCTAATTCATTATATATAAAAGAAAAAAAAAACACTTTGTATTTTAGAAAAGGAATTTTTTCCTGATGAAGGCCCGCAGTGAAAGCCGAAGCGTTGAAAATATAACGATTTTTTAACAACTACAATCGCTTTTTGTTTGTTTCAAATTGGACCGTAAGACTGGAATAAGGTAATAGGGAAACCTTGCTTAAATTTTCAAAATCTTATTGACGGTCGAAAAAAGAGGAGCAACAACTAGGGTATTGCTCCGAAAAGTTCGTTTAGAGAACTGCAATTTTGTTTTGAAAGGGATGAGCCGAAAGAAAATTTAAAATTCTACCTGAATATGTACTTTTTCTATACCAATTGGTAATAATATTACCATCCCAACCTTTAATTACTTCTATGTCCAAAAAACTGATTTTATTATCCTGTTCTATTTCATGAGTCAATTGAAGCTTTAGATGAAAACTGTTAACAGTATCAATGTTTATCTGCAACATTTTTAGAGGAACACATAATAAGGTATCGTCGTCAAACCGCAAATAAAAAGACAAAAAAATCTAATTTCACAAAAGCAAAAACCTCCAAATCTTCCATCACTATTTCTGCTAAAATCGGAAAAATGACTGAACCTATGGGAGTACCTGACCTCTGCCTATACAAAGATCAATTAAATTAAAAATAAGTTGACTCCATAGTAAAAACTATCCCTTCGCCTTTTAATTAATTCAAGGGGTATACTCGGAAACATTGCAATAACATCAAAAGAAATCATAACACGGTCATCCGGAACCGTTCAATAAATAATACATTTTGAAATTCCCAGATATTTTTGACATTATATTAAGAGGTTGTGATAGAGTCCTTGAGAATCAAATTCAAATTCTGTTCTAAAAATTTTGTGAGAATATTAATTGTTGAAATAACTATTCTTAAGGGATAGCCATCTTTGTGAATTTTCCTCAAACCATAACATCTTGCAAGAACTGTGTCTTCAGTGTTAATATCAGTCCATCTTATATCCTTTCCCAGAAGTCCTTTCTTTCTCCAATTGTCGAGCCTAATATAATCCGATTTTTCCATGCAAACAGTAATACTGCCTTTATCAGTATTTATGCCAACCATATCAGGGTCGCTTCTAAGAAACTCTTTCGACATCATGAAACCTTTACAAATTTCACGATCAATATTACTCATATGCAAACCATTTTTTTCAACAAAGCTCTTTGACAAGTGCAACACTTTGTTTCGGAAATCCTGTTGATCCAAAATAGGAATTTTGTGTATATTCGATTCAACATCATTTACTATTCAATAATTTGTTTTGCCTTACTTTTTATCACACGGTTACTAAAACCTTGACCTAATCTGAGAATATCTTTAACTGAATCAGGAATTTGAATATCTGTCAAATTCACAAACCAAGGATCTTTAACTTTTTCTTCAAAAATCCTATGTAAAATTAAATATAAATGAATAGAAATAAATGAAAATAAATAAAAATAAACAAAAATAAATAGAAACAAATAAAAATAAATAAATATTCGGATTATTTGGATAAAAATGCGTATGATTTGTCCAAAACATTTTCCTTGTTTCGCGATAGATGGCGCTGTAATGGACTAAATTCAATTTTTCTTAATTTTACTGTTACTGAGAATGCACGCTTACGATTCTGCAATCGCGACGAATATATTTAGAACCTCCATCTATTTGAAGTCGGTTAAAAATAAGGGCAATAGAGCTTCGGTTCTGTTTGGTAATTATTATTTTGAAAAACATTCCAAAACATATGTCCGTTCTTGAGAAGTAATTATTAAGTAATACGTTTACATTAAACAGTGTTTTTGAATATTTCTGATTTTAATCTCAAGCATTATTTTAGATTGAGGTCAGCAGAGGTTATCGAAAGATTACGAAAGTGTTTCCTTTTTTCTTTCCTCAAATACAGTAAATTAGAAAAAATACATTTAAGACAAAACTCATTTTAGTTAGATCAAAGATTATTCCGAATTAATAGATTTTATGTTTTCACGATGATTCATTTTGATAAAAAGAGATATTTCGGGTTACACTCGTGTAAAAAACTACGAATTGTTTGCCGAAGTTTCGTGAACATTGCAGTTCACATCTTCAGGGCTGACCTGAAACTGAGGAATCAGGTCATGATGTTCTTAGGTATACTTTCTACGATGCCTGTGATTGGCCAGAGCGCCCCACCGTGGGGACTGGTCGAACTTAATTGGCCAATCAAGTCTTTTTTTAAAAATCCGGGAGAACGGAAAGCCAAATCGGATTGGTATTATATCCATTGTCCCTACTGATGTTGTCAGGGTGTTTTAAGATTTCGATTGCTTCTCTATGTTTTCTTGGAAATTTGTTGTGTGATATTGCAATGACTGTTGTTTCATCAAATAAAATGTTATGACCTGTTCCGATATGATGTTCAGCTAGTGCTGATTGCGTGAAGTGTTTTAGCCTGACTTTACTTTCATGTTCCTTCATACGTTGGCTCACCGCTCTCCCGGTTTCTCCAATATAGACTTTGCCACAAGAACAAGGGATTTTATATACTCCTGGATCACTGAAGGGTGCCTTTTTATATTTAGGGTTATTTAGTAGTTGTCCTATTTCCGCAGGTGGTTTAAATATGGTTTGGATGTTGTGTTTGTTGAGAATTCTTCCTATTTGATCTGTGACACCTTGGATGTAGGGTAGAGTGGTGGTCATTTTTCTCTCTCTTTCTTTCGTAGGTTGTATTGACTTGCTTTTTTGAGTGTGTTTTTTTATTGATTTATCAATTTGTTTGTTTGTGTAATCGTTCTGTATTAGCATTTGTTCAACGTTTTGTAATTCCTTTTGTAAGTTATCTTTGTCTGTTATGGAGACAGCTCTGTATACAAGGGAGTTGATGACCGATTGTTTTTGAGATGGGTGATGGTGGGAGGAGGCATGTAAGTATCTGTTTGTATGCGTGGGTTTTCTGTAAACTTCATGTCCTAATGTGTTATCAGATTTTTTGTAAACTAATACGTCCAAGAAAGACAATTTTCCGTTTTGTTCTATTTCCATGGTGAACTGGATATTAGGATGTAATTGATTGACAAATTCGAAAAACTTATTTAGTTCATCTCGTCCATGTCGCCAGATGACAAATGTGTCATCAAAGTAACAATTACAATTAATATTATTATACAATTAATTACAATTACAATTACAATTAATATTACATACATTAATATTGCATACAAACAGATACTTACATGCCTCCTCCCACCATCACCCATCTCAAAAACAATCGGTCATCAACTCCCTTGTATACAGAGCTGTCTCCATAACAGACAAAGATAACTTACAAAAGGAATTACAAAACGTTAAACAAATGCTAAACAGAACGATTACACAAAGAAACAAATTGATAAATCAATAAAAAAACACACTCAAAAAAGCAAGTCAATACAACCTACGAAAGAAAGAGAGAGAAAAATGACCACCACTATACCCTACGTCCAAGGTGTCACAGAACAAATAGGAAGAATTCTCAACAAACACAACATCCAAACCATATTTAAACCACCTGCGAAAATAGGGCAACTACTAAATAACCCTAAAGATAAAAAGGCACCCTTCAGTGATCCAGGAGTATATAAAATCCCTTGCTCTTGTGGCAAAGTGTATATTGGAGAAACCGGGAGAGCGGTGAGCCAACGTATGAAGGAACATGAAAGTAAAGTCAGGCTAAAACACTTCACGCAATCACCACTAGCTGAACATCATATCGAAACAGGTCATAACATTTTATTTGATGAAACAACAGTCATTGCAAAAGCACACAACAAATTTCCAAGAAAACATAGAGAAGCAATCGAAATCTTAAAACACCCTAATAACATCAATAGGGACAATGGATATAATACCAATCCGATTTGGCTTTCCGTTCTCCCGGATTTTTAAAAAAAGACTTGATTGGCCAATCAAGTTCGACCAGTCCCCACGGTGGGGCTCTCTAGCCAATCACAGGCATCGTAAAAAGTATACCTAAGAATATCATGACCTGATTCCTCAGTTTCAGGTCAGCCCTGAAGATGTGAACTGCAATATTCACGAAACGTCGGCAAACAATTCGTAATTATTCCGAATTCTACTTTACAATGGAGTACTAGGCAGTCTGATAAGTCCCTGAAAAATGAAACACGGAGACGTATTTTTGGCCAAAGTCGGTTTTATTTTTCAACATACTCTCCTTTTAGGTCGATACAGCGAGTCCAACGATTTTCTAACTTTTTGATACCGTCCGAAAAGTACTCGATCGGAAGGTCTCTAAAATACGCCTCAGTTTCAGCTATGAGCTCCTCATTTGAGTAAAAACGCTTACCAGTGAGCTATCTCTTCAGGTGAGGGAACAAGTAATAGTCGCTGGGGGCCAGGTCTGGTGAATACGGTGACTGTGGAACCAATTCGAAGCCGATTTCATGCAATTTTGCTTGTGCAACTAAGCATGAATGAACAGGCGCATTGTCGTGATGATAAAGCGGTTTTTTCTTCTTCAAATGCGGTCGTTTTTCGGCGATTTCGATTTTCAATCGGTCCAATAATAATGAATAGTATACTCCCGTTATGGCCTTATCTTTTTCAAGATAGTCCACGAATATTATGCCATGTGTATCCCAAAATACGAAGGCCATAACCTTCCCGACCCATTGTTGCGTTTTTGGACGCTTCGGAGCACTTTGGCCCGGTGGAACCCACTGTTTTGCCTGTTGCGTTGACTCAGGAGTGTAGTAGTGGATCCAGGTTTCATCCATGGTTATGAATCGGCGCAAAAACTTGGTCGGCTTACGCGAAAATAATGCCAAATTCTGCTGGGAAGTTGTCACACGAATTCGTTTTTGGTCCACTGTGAGCAAACGCGGCACCCATCGCGCGCAGAGGTTCTTCATGCCCAAAACTGAATGCACTATATTGCCCTTACGTTCCAATGATATGCCTACAACATTAACTACCTCTCTCAATTTCAGTTTGGGATCATTCAACATCATATCATGGATTTTTTCGACATTTTCTTGTGTAGTGACCTCTTTTGGGCGCCCAGATCGTTCAGCATCAACTGTGCTCGTACGGCCACAACGAAACTCGGTAAACCACTTATAAATCGTTCCAATCGACGGTGCAGAGTCCGAGTAATACTTATACAGCTTGGCCTTGGTCTCTGATATCGTTTTCTTGCGAAGATAATAGTGTTTGATCAAAACTCGAAACTCAGATTTTTCCATATTAAAAAAAACTCGGAGGTTAGTCGCTTCTCAGTGCTATAACTTGTAAATGCGTAAACATAAATGGCTGAAGTTTTGAGAGACGTCATTTGAAGGATCAAGCTCGACGAAAATGGTTCACATTAGTGAATACTAATGCCGTCTCTTAGAATTTTCAGGTACTTATCAAACTGCCTAGTATCTAACCGTACGAGAAAAAATTGAAATGGTTCTGGTGTATGGAGAAGCTGGAAGAAATCTTGATCATGCTGTCAATCTCTACGCTCAGCGTTTTCCAAATATACTTATGTCACGTGCTTCATTTGATCATACTATTACAAAATTTACTACCGATGGAAGTGTTCAACTTAATATAATTACCCGTATAACAACAGACGCTGCAGAATATAATAAAATTGCTGTATTAGCTGCAGTAGGCAATAATCCTCAGGCCCTTTTTTAAACATAGTGACTTTTCGCTGAAAACCCAAAAAATCGGGATTTTGCAATATATCATAACTCGGAACTAATAGAAGGTAACGGATTATTTTTCCAACAAAATTTGTTCATAGTTTTGTTTTTGTTCTTTCTTCTGTTGGATATTTTACTCTAAAATGCAATGGGAATTATCCGTCCTCGCAAAAGTAAGTTTTGGAACTGTTTTCAAAAAAACCCGGTTTGGCAATTGATCTGTTTTCGCATTTTTGATATGTCAAAAACGACCCATTAACGAAACTTTCTCATGAAAAACATTGAACGTAGGATTTTTTCTGGAAACAAACTACCAGATGCCTGGACTTGTATTCTCTTAACAATATGCTGCCTGATGGTCAGCAGCTTTGACTTGTTAAGTGTATGACAAATCCGCAGGTCGCGCACGAACTTTCGAACCTTGGCGGTAAAATTTCTGCCATAAGTTTTGTAGTTAATCACACACTTAATGAGGGACGCGTACTCCCGATTAAAAATGCTTCGACTTGAGTTCGACTTCAAATGCCCCCAATCAAGACATGTCGCAGTCCAAAAGATGTCTTAAAGATATAAATTTATCTCTTGAGTCAAATTTTTATGACTCCAACAAGAGCGGTTTATAACGTTGAGTCTATATCTGTCCTGGCAAAAAAGGCATTCAAACTGTCATAAAAGCTAATCTTTGTTAATGATTAAACAATCTTGTATATTTTTATACAATATACATATTCAATCAACTCGTTTACTGATTTTCATTTGTATTATACTTATTTGACGATGATATCGAAAAATTTGTTAGTTTTTACGAATTTCTAACGGCTTAGGAGATCCTGCTAGGAAGGTACAATTTTTATTTTTTTTCTTAAGAAAATTTTTAAGGGTTATACTCATTCAGACCCACAGATTCTGCATTTTGTAATTACAAAAAACTAATGTACTAATTAACAAATTTTCATTCAATAATTTTAATCTCATTTATGAGCCGAAAAAGGTTCGACCATCTCAGTCAAAACAAGGCTTGTCTTGAGACAAGTGAACTTTGTCTTATACAGGATAAGGCTCGAGTTGAGACACGTAAACGCCGTTTTACCTATTGTGGCCGTAAAACTCAGACAAATGCTTATGTCTCGACTCAGTTTTGAGACGCAGCCAGACATCGATGTTTTGGAGACGAACTCAGGACGTAACCAATTCGAATTTAAGTAGAAGCATTTTTACTCGGGTTGTCTTGCCCAGCCTATCTTTTTGGCGAGTTGATGCATTCGTCTTTTGATCTTATGACCAACTGTTGATTTTATTTACGGTTTGCATCAGCCAAAGCTTTCGCTGCATTATACCAAGGAGCGCGTCTATGTTTCTTGTTTTTTTAAAACTCTTTTGCTGAATCAACGTGAAATGAATAATAAAAATAAATGAATTTTCTCAATTATTTTTAATATTTTGATCTTTTAGACCGTTAAAAAAACCTTCTGTATCTAGATGAATTACGTTCTAAACTGTAAGTTAATATTTTGTTTGCAAATAATAGGAGTGGATTCAAACTTACAAATTTTTCCAAATTTAACATAAAAATTTTATTTGAAAAATACACTATGCCTTGTAGAAAAGTCTTAAAGAGAATTTATAGGTTTTTAAAAATCCTAGCAGATTTTCCTTATGTATATTTCAATAGGACTCGTCATCTTTTTTTAATCTATCGAAAGTAGTATGAAGAAAATCAAAAATTTCAATCTTACGCCAAAAGACAGGAGTTACGTAAAAAATCTTAAAGAAGACTTTTAGGATATTTTGTTTTATCGGTAAAAAAAATATGAAAATAAAAATTCTATTTTTAGCAAAACAAGACGAGATAGAAAACATTTCTGAAGAAAGGATTGTAGTTTTTTATTTATTTTGAAGCAATTCAGAAAATAAAAATATATTTGTAAATGATTACACAGCCACACAAAAAAAGTGTGCAGATCTGGTAACAAGACACACGTATTCCTATGGATTTTTGGGCGCTGAATTTAAATTCGGTATCAAAAATCACTCATCACGTCATGGTTGAGCCATAACCTCAAAAAATGACGAAAAATCATGCACTAAAGCAAATAAATATCAAAATAATGCCAGTGATGCAAATTTTCACTTCAAAAATATGTCGAAAACTGTGAAGGATCAACCCTTGCCTGATATCAACTAATTTAACATAACTTTACCCAACAGAACCTGACCTCACCTAACCTTAATTAACAGAAATTTACTGAACTACGCGTAAAGCTCTGGAAGCATATTTTCCTAGTAGCAAATGTGTGCTACATCGAATGGGTCAACTCGAGCCTAACCTAGAAATAAATCTAACCTAGCCTAACTTAACCTAACCTTATGAAGCACAATTAAACTGATTGTGTTGTCCCGTTGTGTTTGCGGTAACGTTTCATTCAGCTTCGGCGTAACCTACATAGAAGTTTAACCTATCCTAACCTAACAAAACCTGACCTAACCTAACCTAGCCGAATGAATTTCAACCACACCTGTAGCTATGTAAGCGTACGGCTCTCAGTCTTAAATGTGTGCTATATTTAATAGATTAACTCGATCTTAACCTACAAATGAATCTAACTTAACAGAACCTAACGAAATTTTGCTTACTGCAACACAACTTAAGTGTTCCCATTGTAACACAATAAAATTCATTTGTTTGTACGCGGTTTTTTTCCTTGTAGCATGAGACTCTACACCAACCAAGTGATCCATTGATGAAGAGCTACGGTTGCATGATGACGACATCGGAGAGCCTGCTTACCCACCCTGACCAGACGCCGATACAGGGGTTTTTCCCTCCATCGTAATACACTTTTTACATGTGTCTGCCATGACGGCATGAACGCCGTTTACCCAGGGACTCAGCCAATGTG
>NC_046664.1:142049441-142051312 GCF_010883055.1 Belonocnema kinseyi | reverse complement strand
TTGTTAGGTTAGGATAGGTTAAACCTCTATGTAGGTTAAGCCGAAGCTGAATGAAACGGTACCGCAAACACAACGGGACAACATAATCAGTTTAATTGTGTTCCGTGAGGTTAGGTTAGGTTAGACTAGGTTAGATTTATTTCTAGGCTTGGCTCGAGTTGACCCATTGGATGTAGCACACATTTGCTACTGGGAAAATATGCTTCCAGGGCTTTACGTGTAGTTCAATCAATTTCTGTTAATTCAGGTTAGGTGAGGTCAGGTTCTGTTGGGTACAGTTATGTTAAATAAGTTGATATCAGGCAAGGGTTGATCCTTCACAGTTGTCAATATGTTTTTGAAGTGAAAATTTGCATCACTGGCATTATTTTGAAATTTGTTTGCCTCAGTGCATGATTTTTCGTCATTTTTTGAGGTTATGGCTCAACCATGACGTGATGGGTGATTTTTGATACCGAACTTGAATTCAGCGCCCCAAAATTCATAGGAATACGTGTGTCTTGTTACCAGATCCGCACACTTTTTTTTGTGTGGCTGTGTTATCAATAATCAAGCGCGTAGGGCACGTATCATGATGAATATATGTTCCTTAAAGCCGATCGAGCTTTGAGCCACAAATCTTTAACCATACTTAATTAAGTAGAAAATTAAAAATACGAAGACGAATTCAAAGTTTGGGGATATAAAAGAGATCTTTTGGAAAAAGTTTCATTTAAACATTCCAACAGTTGCACGTCCTAGGCGCACTGAAAAGGGCAAGCCGTGAGGGCAGATCGCGATGAGAATTTCCCCACAAGGCGGCCAAATTTTTTTTGTGAGTCTCGTTGCCCCTCACAATTTTGGTTGCTCGTCATTTCGTTGACAACAGCTGAATAAGTCAGTCTTGAAATCAGTATTTTTTCACGCATACACCGTTACAAAAAAGTCGCTGAATCACACCGATAAGTGAATGTATTTCGCTGTGCCACTGAAGCGTGTTATCCCACATCTCTATAGGTGCAAAGTTCGGTGTCGAACGTGAGAGCGTACCTTTTTCATCTCAGCCAGTGCGACTATTGATATTTCTTGCATCGTTCTGGTGTTACATGTTGCGTAGGCTAGCCTCGTGTAAAGCCGAAAATGCACGAGCAAGAACCCGAACCCCTCGACTTCACGATTCGTTTTCGGTAGCAACTGGCTATTAGGAAAAAAAAATCTTTTAGGTTCCTAGCAATAATTAAAGTAAATTTTTTATTGCCAAAAATTAATTTCAGGAGATTATTTTTAAACATTTCAAAACATTAAAAAAGATTTCAAAAATTATTGAAGTGTCTAAAAAATTTTAAAGGCAATTTTTTTTTCTTTTAAAGACTTTAAGAAAGTCAGTCGAAATTTGAAGAATTTTTAAAGATGAGAAGATTAAAAAGTCTGACAAGATTAAAAAAAAGAATTATTTCGCTAATATTTGTGTGGAAATTTTGAATGATTTTTTATTTTGAAAAATGAACTTTAAAAGAAAAAGAAAGAAGACTTTTAAACACATTAAACCATTTCCTAAAATTTCGAAAAGGAGTGCTGAAGCTTTTAAAAGCAAGATGTTTCAATTCACTATGATTAAAAAGTGTAAAAAATGTAAATAATTGCATAAATTCAAGAAACATTTCGTAGAATTAATGAAATTCAAAAATAATTTAAACTTTAGAAGAGTTTCAGAACGTAGTATATACTTATTTAAAAAACAGAACAATCTAAAAATTCTTGCAGAAGAAAGAAAGATACGCCTGGAAATTGTATTTTAAGTATATATGAAATTAGTTAAATTATTTCTAAAAATTGCAAATATTTAAGAATTGTAGTATTAAAATGCACTTAAAATTTAAGATTTATGTATT
>NC_046664.1:142037925-142049341 GCF_010883055.1 Belonocnema kinseyi | reverse complement strand
AATTTGTCATAAGGGCAACCGCAGGATTTCGCCAGCAGCGGGTTCTAATTTGGAAAATTGCAGCCGCTCCCAGCGAAATCGCGGTAAAATTTCAGTCACAACCACGTCTCACGACCGTGAGATGGGTGGTTACAGTCTCTAAAGGAATCAATACGACGATCCAGCAAAAGCCTTGTGCACCCTAAGAACACGGAGCGACCCAAGGACTACCGCCTTCTGCATTTTCCCCGCAAGTCATTTAGCATATTATTGACACGCGGGGATCCATTTCAGGCCATTAGCAAGTGAAAGCTTGGCACCTCCAAGAGCGCCGATGATAAGGACGATTAGTTTAACAGAATATTCCGGGTACAATCATTGCAACTCGCTTATAAGGTCTCGATACCTGTAAATGGGAGACTTTGTACTTTCGATCTGCAGGTTTGCCGCACAAGTACCCGTCGGAATGGCGAAGTGCTAGTGATAGTGGCAATAATGTAAGGCAAAAGATGAGTGTGCTCATGATGTCGCTCTGAAAGACACCTCTCTGAAAGATGACCTTATCAGTTGTCACACGATTTTTTCCAGATGAGATAGTAAATCTGGTTTTGCAAAGCGGCCTCAATCTCTCTATGCACCTAACTATTTGCGGATGAACCTTTAAGATTTCCAAAAGACAGATGATAAGTCTATGAGAGTTCAAATCGAAAGCTTTCCGATAATTAATCCAGGCCATCGATAGGTCATGCTTGTAGAATGCTGCATCTTTGCAGACACATCTATCGATGAGCAGGTTCTCCCGTTATACGGCAGGAGTATTGAGCGCCCTTCCACCAACCACTCCGGAATCGGCTCTTCCGACTTCAAATATGAGGTGAATATAAGGGCCAAATGCTGTCGGGTTGAAGAAAACTTCTTCCACCAGAAGGTTTTGATACAATCTGGTCCCGGTGCGGAATAGTTCTTCATCCCTTATAATACTTTTTTTACCTTCTCGGCAGTGATGGGTGGGCATCCTTTATCAGGTTTTATGAGGGCAACACATAACTCCTTGAAGCTATTTCTATTTTCTGAGTCTTCGTCCAGTCTATGCTGTACTTCGTAGACTTCTCTCCAGTCGAGATGGGTCAGAGAGCAACTTTTGATTTTCTCTGACCCACCTTCCCCTCCGCTCTAGACTTCTCTTAGCGTCAGATAGTATCCGTATTCTCATAACAATATGCTGCCTGATGGTCAGCGGCTTTGACTTGTTAAGTGTACGGTAATGGGTCCGGAGTTTGCGCGCGAACTTTCGAACCTTGGCGGTAAAATTTCTGCCAGATGTGATGTAGTCAATCACACCCTGAATGCGGGACGCGTGCTGTCTTGCCCAACCTATCTTTATGGAAAGTTGATGCATTCGTCTTTTGGTCTTGTGATCAACCGTTGCTTTTGTTTTAAGGTTCGCATCGGCCAAAGCTCTCGCTGCATTATACACACAATAATTGATAGCCCAGAGGTCGGATTCTCCGGAAAAATGTCCACGAAGCTTGTCATCCATGTCAGCCTGATCTTTAGGCTTGTGAGAAACTTTGGTGTTGATGTTTCTCCGGGTCATAAAGCCTATTTATTTTTGTAACCATATTCAGCAGAAACCCTCGATACAGGGACCCTCTATCCGCAACCCGAGGACACGTTCGGTGGCTTTGTCATAGGCCCTTCGGTCATAGGCCTTTCACTAATTATGAATGTTTAATTGACGACAGTTTCAAATGAAATTTTCAAATGAATTTTTAAATGAAGTAGATGAATTTTTAAACTAGAGGAATACATTTCAAACAAAGAGATTAATTTTTATCTAAGCATGGTCAATTCTCAGTATAAGAAAATATTTTTTCAACTAAAGAAAATCGAATTTTCAACTGAAAATATTTTAAATAAAAAAAATCGCATTTACAACAGAATACTTTTTTCTTTATTTGTTTAAACTTTATCCCTTTTACGGGTTTGAGAATCTTCACATAACCATTACAAGTATTCTTACAATCAAGCCTTATACTATCTTACGAACTATTCGCTTCATACAGTCTGAAATTATTGTTCTTATTCCTAAACGCTTGCGACTTTGCCCTGGGCTTCCGTTTCCTCTTACCATTATCAATTTCAAATTTTGACTCTACTTCGCAACACTACTTTGTAACTCTCCTTCTTTCGGAGTCATTTTTTGGCTTTTTTCTATTATCCTGTGCAACTAGCTCTCTCTCTCTCAGATCTTTTAGCTTCTCAATCCATTCCTCTCCCTCTGACCATTTTCATTTTGATTGATTGACGATTTTCATTATCATGCATGCTCTTATACCATCTCCCGTTTTGAATCTCACTACTCTATTCTATTTGCTCTCATTTTTAATCTTTTGCAGGTACTTTGGTACCCCCTGCCCCTTAACCATTCTATACCAGCTGTGGTCCCTTGAATCTGCGATTTTTTCCCATCTTTCCTCAGCTTGCCTTGCCTTCATTTCTTCCTCTATTTCCTTCCACTATGTACCCCCCCCCCCATGTATACGCTTGTGCAATTTTGCTTGCCTCTCCACTTCTTAGTTTCTCTTCGAAGTTTCAGGCTCTTTTCACTTGCCTTGACATCATTTTTTGTCGTCTCAAAAATCGCTCATGCAAACGTTCTATTCTCTTGTGTTCTTTCCATCCCCATATTTCCACACGATAGCTTAACACTGACCATACTAATACATCAAACATCTACACTCTCATCTTCCAATCATTCTCGAACCTTCTTTTTCCTATACCCCATACTTGTCCAATTACTTTACTCGCGCATTCCACTCTCTTTCTCAAATGCAGCTAGCTTTCTCCTCTCGTTTTAAACCAAAATCCTAAGTAGCAAAACTCATTAACCAACTCTACCATCACGCCATTTATCTTTCACTCATACTCTAAGCTACCCCTTTTATTTCTGAAATACATCATCTTGGCCTTGTTCAAATTTATTGTAAAACCCTTTTGCGCTCACATATTCTTCGAACACTCTCATCAACAAGTTCATACCTCTTTCATCATCCACTAATAGCATTACGTCATCTGCATATGCTAGTGAATACAATTTGCCCGTTCCTAATGTTGTCCCTCTTTTCCCTTTCATCTTCAATTTCTCCTCTGAATCTGTGAGAAGAATACTAAACAGAAGTGGGCTCAAAGAGCACCCTTGCCTGAGCCCCCTTCCAGCCCAGAATTCCTCGCCTTTCTTATCCCCTATCTTCACCCTTAGCTTAATATCCACAAATATTTCTTTTATACTCTCTATTAAACCTTCATATACTCATCTCTCTTTTCTTGCTGCCCATAAGATTCTCCTGTTAACTAAGTTAAATGCTGCCCTAAAGTCTACAAACAATGCGACTAGCTTCCCTTTCTTCCGCCCTAGATTCATATTGACTAGACAGTTGAGTACGTAGATGTTATCTATGGTGCCCATCCATTTCCTAAAACCCGTTTGGTTGTGCGGTATACTTCCCTTCTCTTCCACTTGTCTTTCCAATCTACTTCTAAGCACTTCCGCATAAATTATATATCCCACGGACATGAGTGTGAGACCTCTATATTTCTCCACCTTTTTGCCTTCTCCTTTCTTAATCAACGGTACTACCAGCCCTGCCTTCCACTCCTACGGCCACCCTTTTCCTTTCCATACCTTGTTGCAAATCCTCCACATCTCTTCCCTCATCCCTTATCCTCCATATTTTAGTGCTTCATTTTCCAGACCACTTTCCCCTGTCGCCTTGTTTCTTTTCAACCTTGCAATCGCCTCATTCACGCCATCCCTACTAATCTCGTTCTCAATTTCCTCGTCCCCATCGACCACTTTTCTTCCTTCTCCCTTTACCCTATATTCCACTCCTTCTAGCTGCCCCTTGAAGTGCTTCGTCCACTCTTTCATTCCTATTTCTTCATTTATACATTTCCTTCCTCCTCTTTCCCTATTTATCATCACTTCCCATTACCTTCCTTCTTCTACCGCCTTCTCTACTTCTTCCATATACCTTTCTTTCTTGTTCTGTATTTTCTCGTTTATCATTCTTTCATGCTCCCTCTCTCTCCTGTTGAGTTCTCTTTTTTCCATTTCCCCTCTCCTCCATTTCCTTACATTCTCCTTCATCCTATTTTCACTTTCTCTGCATTCATCGTCCCTCTAGCCTCTTTTAATTCCCTCTTCTTTTTCTCTCGGTCCCACCTCTTCCCTTACCTTATTAGCGATTACCGGAAAGTGTTCTGAGTCTATCACGTTACCGACATCCATTTTAACCATCAGCCTCCTTATTCTTTATTCTGCCAGAATGTAATCTATTACGGTGTCCCCTATACCCGCGTACGTATATTCACCTTCTTCATTCCCTCTTGTATTGTCGTTATAAATAAACCATCCCGCCTCTTCCAATATGTACAGTAGCCTTCTACCCTCCCGACGCTTAATGCAGAGAAAGTGAAGATAGGATGAAGGAGAAAGTAGGGAAACGGAGGAAAGGGGAAATGGAAAAAAAGATAACTCAACAGGAGAAAGAGGGAGCACGAAAGAATGATAAAGGAGAAAATACAGAAGGAGAAAGAAAAGTATATGGAAGAAATAGAGAAGGCGATAAAAGAAGGGAGGGAATGGGAAGTGATAAATAGGGAAAGAGGAGGAAGGAAAGGTGTAAATGAAGTAATAGGAATGAAAGAGTGGATGAAGCACTTTAAGGGGCAGCTAGGAGGAGTCGAATATAG
Source organism: Belonocnema kinseyi (assembly GCF_010883055.1). NCBI lineage: Eukaryota > Metazoa > Arthropoda > Insecta > Hymenoptera > Cynipidae > Belonocnema > Belonocnema kinseyi. Next base: position 142,044,607 of record NC_046664.1, on the reverse strand, counting down.
GGTAAAGGGAGAAGGAAGAAAAGTGGTCGATGGGGACGAGGAAATTGAAAACGAGATTAGTATGGATGAGGTGAATGAGGCGATCGCAAGGTTGAAAAGAAACAAGGCGACAGGGGAAGATAGTCTGGAAAATGAAGCACTAAAATATGGAGGATTAGAAGGTGAGGGAAGAGATGTGGAGGATTTGCAGCAAGGTATGGAAAGAAAAAGCGTGGCCGTAGCAGTAGAAGGCAGGGTTGGTAGTTCAAAATGGGAGGAGGAGAGATATGAAAAGAGGCGTGAATTTGGTATACATGAGAGAAGTACAAAGCGGAAGGAAATAGAGGAAGAAATGAAGGCAAGTCAAGCTGAGGAAAGATGGGAAAAAATCGCAGATTCAAGGCACAGCAGCTGGTATAGAATGGTTAAGGAGCAAGGGGTACCAGAGTACCTGAAAAAGATTAAAAAGGAGAGCAAATGGAATAGAGTAGTGAGATTCAGAATGGGCCAGGCACAGGATAATAGGAAAAAAAGCCAAAGAATGACTCCGAAAGAAAGAGAGTTACGAAGTAGTGTTGCGAAGTAGAGTCAAAATTTGAAATTGATAACAGTAAGAGGAAACGGAAGCCCAGGGCAAAGTCGCAAGCGTTAAGGAATAAGAACAATAATTTAAGACTGTATGAAGCGAATAGTTCGTAAGATAGTATAAGGCTTGATTGTGAAAATACTTGTAATGGTTATGTAAAGACTCTCAAACCCGTTAAAGGGAGAATGTGTAAACAAATAAAGAAAAAACTATTCTGTTTTAAATTCGATTTTTTTTATTCAAAATATTTTTGAGTTGAGAATTCGATTTTCTTTAGTTGAACAAATATTTTCTCATACTGAAAATTGACCATTCTCAGTTAAAAATTAATCTCTTTGGTAGAAATGTATTCTTCTTGTTTAATAATAATGAAATTTTATTTAATTTAAGTAAATGTATTGCCTTGTATTGCCGTTACAAATGAATTTAATTTAATTGAAGAAATTTAATTAAAAATCCATTTGAAAATTTCATTTGAAAATTCATTTCGAAAATTTATCTATTTTGTTAAAAATTCGTTTTTTGTTGTTATTTCAAAATTGATTTATAAAATTTTCAGTTTCTATTTTCTGTAAGAAATTATTGGTTTGAAAATGAAATTATTTGTTTGCCAATTCGATTTTCTGCTTGAAAATTTAAATATTTTTTTAAAACTTTGATTTTTTGGGTTTGATAATTGTTTTCAAAAGAAAATGTAACAATTCCATTTTTCCTTGAAACATTGTTTTTCAGTTGAAATTCAACTATGTGGTTGAAAATTCATGTATTTTAATTCAATTTTGTCTTTCTTGGAAGAAATATTTTTGTACGCAAATTCATTTCTTTGGTTGAAAATTGGACTATTTTGTTGTAGATTTAGTTGCTTTTTTTTTATTCAAAATTAATTTTTTTAATGCAAATTTAATTGTTCCATTTTTTGTTACAAGTAAATCTTTTTTATTAAAATTTAATTTATTTTGTTGAAAATTCCATTTTTTATCTGAAAATTTCACTAGTCCATTTTTGGTTTGATGCTTATTGTGTCAGTTTAAAATTCGTTTCTAATGATGAAAACTGAACAATTTATTTAACATTTTTTTTCTTGAAAAATTGTCTTTTTATTTATAAATTTATCTTCTAACTTCTTTAGCTCGGACAAGCCTACCAAAGTTAACTGCGCGTGCGCCCGCAAAGCAACTTAACAGGGTTAGTTTTCGCACCGTATAGTGTCGATTGTGTGTTTATACCACTCTAACCTCAAAATCTCAACTTCAACAATATTTTTTCGCCATAGTTTTTTCTCTGATACATTTTCGACTGAAATCCTGGCGGAACTTTTTTATAAATTTATTACAAGATTCCTGGGCCTCTTCAGACATTTGTCCTATATGCAACAAGAATGTTTCAATTATATGTGACCCGTGAATCAAAATTTTATGGAAACTTGTAGGCATGTTATACCTTAGATATAATTCAACAAATCTCCGAGCAGTTGACAAAGCGTATTCATCAAACTTGACAAGATTAATATCAAAGTCGCACGAAATAACCTAAAGTATTACATGAAACCTATCAATCGAAATTTGCTCTATTCCGGTAATGGACGCCGAGACTTAAAAGTTTTCGAAAAAACGGCGCGCAGTATTTCTATCATTCGAGCTCCCATATCCCTGTTTTGGGACATCTAATATGAGTCCTAATTGCTGCCGGAAACCAGTTTAAATATTTTTTTTTCGAACTTCCATTTAAGCTTTGTCGTCTTTCCGACATTGCCACGCATGTAATGAATAAATACCGAATTCTAAATGTTCTGTAACTAATTTTTTTGCACCATTTCATCGATGTTGTTAAACTGTTTTGATGTACATTTACACAGAAAGTAACTTTAAACAGAAGTTGTATTTAATAAAGAAACTTTTCCGTCAATAATTGTAAGTGCGATTTTGTAAAATCTAGGAGATGAGGAGCGTGGATTTTCCCACAGAACCTTGGTATTACTATCATTTTCAATGGTAAAAGGAAGCTGCAATGGTACAAGGGAAGTAACAAAGTACCAACACATCCCCATTTGAAGAACAACTGAAAATTAATTTTTTTATCTGAAAGTAGAGTTTCGAGAACATTAGCTTCCACAAAGAACAAACGTTCTACCATGTGATCTAATATTAATTGCAATGAAATTTCTGCGCTAGATTCGGTAACGATAACTTCCGCTGTTAAAGGATAACATCTTTTTTTTCAAATCGGAAATCAATTTTTTGAGTCTATTTTCACAATCATTGTTTAAGATGTATGAAGTACCGAGTTTTGTGGAGAATGAACAGATAAATGAACAGATAAATATTTTGCAAATGATTATTATAATTTTTCCGCATATTTAACAAATACATTTGGATAAAGTCGACAAAATACTTTTATATATTGAAAAAAAAAAAAATTTTTTAATCAGGAAGTATATATTCGGTGCGCTGTATAACGGGCACTTATGGGTGTACTATACGTTTCATAGAAAAAAATTCCCCGAGCGCAAACCGGCTACTTCCGGCAGCTCAATTTTTGATATGTTTTGCAGAAGTTCGTTATTTATTATTGAGATAAAATAATAGGGCCGGAAATATCAAGACTTTTTTCTAAACTCTGTTTTTATCAGCGTAAGTTTATCGTCAACATTTGAAAACTGCAGTCAATAACTTAAATATATTTCATATTTATCTTTGTCAAGCACTTTGATAGTTTGTATAGCTGAAAGTACTTAAATTTGCGAGAGCAATCCATGTTGTGGCATCCAAATTGGTCTCTCTATTCCAAAATTGTGTACTTTTCAAAAACTGGTTTTATTTGTCGCGACGTGTTTGCCTGTTTGACACGCTTGACGTCTATGAAACAGAAAGGCTGAAGTTGGTTCTAGTAACATGTGGTCTTAACTAACAATCTTAAACGACGCTAGGGGTACCACTACTGATACTGGAATTTTCGAATAGCAAAAAAAAAAATTTCCATTATGGCCAACTTTTCATGATTTTTTACCACTGTATGGTGGCGAGAGACGCGGGGAATTTCGCTACCTTCACGCAGTAGGGACTTACAGCTACAATTTATAGAACTGAGGTCTATAGATCTTACATTGAAGTACTTTAAAAACACTTGATACCTCAAATCGAATTTGTATGAGATTTTTCATCATGTATTCAAGACTTTTGTTATAAATTTAACAGAGTTGAGGTATCTAGACCTTATACTTATGTGATCACAAACTTTCAATACCTCAAATGTGATTTCTACGAAAGTTTTCAATGTTTTGCCATATATTTCTCCATATATTTTATTAAAATTTTTTAAACGGGGTTCAATATGAAGTTGACAGAACTCTTGTATAGTTATTCCACATTTGTTTTATATTAAATCCTAAAAGTTATACAAAATCCCTGACATTTGTTCAAGATTCGCTGTTATCCCCGACTATAGAAATGATTCAGGAAAGATTAATGCACTTTTTCCGTGTATTTGAAAATAAAAGTTGAAATAACTGGGAAAATATTTCGGAATACCCATGCATTCAGGCTTCACGGCAGAAGTTTGATTTCTACCTTCCTCTGTCGGTAAAGACGGAGTTACCTGGTCAGATTTGTAATTAAAAAAAATAAAACTTTTTTTACAATTGTAAATATGTAGGAACAAAGACACCATCCTTCGCGCTATATGCTTAAAGTGGCAAATTTTCGAAACAATATCTCATTCTGTGTGGATGTAAGTTTGAAAAAAGTACCGATATAGCCTCCAATTCTATTTTTCTCAAAACGTTTTTTTTTCAAAATTTCAACCGAAACAAAGCAGAGACGTTTATTTTATTGCCTCCTCTTTCACTTGCTAAACTTTCAGAGAAATATTTCATTTCGTTTAAATATAAGCTGGGAAACAAACGTTGAGAAATAGCTAGGTCACGTGATCCACTCGTTACGTGGCCTTAATTTGCTGGATATTGACATTATTTTGCCTTTCTTGGCTGAATCTTGATTTTTCGCTTATATCCTGTATTCATAAACTGAATATCAACAAGAAATGAAAAGTTAACCATAAACGACAGTAATAAAACCGGTGTCTTCAGGTCATAAGTTCCTTGAACTTTTTCTCTGAGGGCGCAACAACGTTTGTAGGGAACATTTCTTTTTCTGATTTTCTGCTTGTAAGATATAAGCCTAGAGTTGTTAAAATGTTCCAAAGCTTAAATTTCTATAACTCGATAAATGTCTGTTTTCGGACCTTCGCTACTGCAAATTTCTATATAGGTTCCCATATAGAATCCTATATAGGAACTTCCCTAATAAGGTACCTAACGGTATCTCATGGTACCTAATGTTATATAGTCCCATACAGGAATACATACCGGATCCTATGTAGGATCCTATAAATAAACCTATATAGTATCCTTCATAGGATCCTATGTCATTTCCTATAGGTGGCTTCCTATGGGTAGTTTCCTATCTAGGATCCTATATATGATCCTCAGTAGGTTCCAATATAGGAACCTATATAGGAATTTTCAGTAGGGTTATGCCCATTTATTTTTTCAATCAAAATTTAATATTTTATTTAAATATTCGCCTCTTTGGCCTCCCCAGGCCTCAAATCTAGTGGAATTGCGCATGATTTCTTTTAATCTTTCGATAATTTATAAATCTAAAAAATCATGTGAAATATGGCAGTTTAACCTAAAAAAATTCGGTCTCATTCAAAGCGAAGGAAACCATTTCAATATGACCTTGCTTGAAATGTTCATTTCAGTACATGTCAAATTCAAAGCAGCTTGAGAAAATAAACGAGTCATATAGCCGCAAACCGATTCAGTTTTAACTTTCTGAATCTGCAAATGACAAATACGCATTTCACAGACTCATCTTTTCAATGGATTATTTTTTCCTGGGTTCGTCTAAGTTTAAATAGCTTTGAATTTATTTCAGTTTTGTTAGTAAACATTTTCCTCGCATAAGATTTTTAAATCTTTTTTCAAAAGAACAGTAAGACTTTATAAAACCCGTCCTTTCCCTTGATAAGCTTACGTAACTTGTGGATGAACTGTTAAGAATATATGTAGCATATGGTACGAATTCCGTATCTATAAGGAAACATTTTGAATTTGGTTTTTTGACACACATACACATATTTTTCATTCTTCCGTAATAAATTAAGATTAAATTCAAACTTAGTTTGAATAAATGTAAATAATATCACAGCCACACAAAAAAAGTGTGCGGATCTGGTAACAAGACACACGTATTCCTATGGATTTTGGGGCGCTGAATTCAAATTTGGTATCAAAAATCACCCATCGCGTCATGGTTGAGCCATAACCTCGAAAAATGACGAAAAATCATGCACTGAGGCAAATAAATTTCAAAATAATGCCAGTGATGCAAATTTTCACTTCAAAAACATGTCGACAACTGTGATGGGTCAACCCTTGCCTGATATCAACTTATTTAACATAACTTTACCCAACAGAACCTGACCTCACCTAACCTGAATTAACAGAAATTGATTGAACTACACGTAAAGCTCTGGAAGCATATTTTCCCAGTAGCAAACGTGTGCTATATCGAATGGGTCAACTCAAGACTAACCTAGAAATAAATCTAACCTAGCCTAACCTAACCTAACCCCACGAAACACAATTAAACTGATTGTGTTGTTTCGTTGTGTTTGCGGTACCGTTTGAATCAGCTTGGGCTTAACCTGCAAAGAGGTGAAACTTAACCTAACCTAAAAAAAACCTGACCTAACCTAACTTAACTTCACGTAACACAATTAAACTCATTGTGTTGTCCCGTTGGGTTTGCGGTACCGTTTCATTCAGCTTCGGCTTAAGATACATAAAGGTTTAACCTATCCTAACCTAACAAAACCTGACCTAACCTAACCTAGCCGAATGAAATTCAACCACACGTATAGCATGAGACTCTAAACCAACCAAGTGATCCATTGATGAAGAACTACGGTTGCATGATGACGACGTCGGACAGCCCGCTTACCCACCCTGAGCAGACGCCGATACAGGGGTTTTTCCCTCCATCGTAATACACTTTTTACATGTGTCTGCCATGACGGCATGAACGCCGTTTACCCAGGGACTCAGCCAATGTG
>NC_046664.1:142026966-142037825 GCF_010883055.1 Belonocnema kinseyi | reverse complement strand
ATATGAAAGTACGCAAGAACTGGGTTGCCAGCGTAATCGGTTAGGTTAGGTCAGGTTTTGTTAGGTTAGGATAGGTTAAACCTCTATGTAGGTTAAGCCGAAACTGAATGAAACGGAACCGCAAACACAACGGGACAACATAATCAGTTTAATTGTGTTCCGTGAGGTTAGGTTGGGTTATGTTAGACTAGGTTAGATTTATTTCTAGGTTTGGCTCGAGTTGACCCATTCGATGTAGCACACATTTGCTACTGGGAAAATGTGCTTCCAGAGCTTTACGTGTAGTTCAATCAATTTCTGTTAATTCAGGTTAGGTGAGGTCAGGTTCTGTTGGGTAAAGTTATGTTAAATAAGTTGATGTCAGGCAAGGGTTGATCCTTCACAGTTGTCGACATGTTTTTGAAACCGAATTTAAATTCGGCGCCTCAAAATTCATAGGAATACGTGTGTCTTGATACCAGATCCACATACGTTTTTTTTGTGTGGCTGTGTATTTGAAGGAAAGTAGGAAATGTGATAAATTGTAGGTTCAATGACACTCATTCTGATTTACGTACAGCTTAAAAAAATCTACTTAAATTATACATATATTACTTAAGTATAGTCGCCAATCAAATTAAGAATATACGCCAAAGATATGAAGAGCTTCGAAACAATCTGCATATTTCCTAATTAGAGGAAATTATCAATGTGTAAATAAGAAATTTAAAAAATAATTTAAATAATGAATATTCTGATTTTTTATCAGATTATATATAGACGTTTTCTCTTTAGAAGCTGATAGGCGTTAAACTTATCCTTGACGGATATTTACATTTCATTGGAGTCAGTTTCAGAGAAAAAAAATGTATATGGGTGATTGTCAAATTGTAGAAAAATTTTACCACCGTCAGTTGCAATCACATTACAATTAGGAATGAAATATTTTACATCGGAAACTCACTTGATCACATCTAAAGATTTAATATCCAAAAGGAGCAGTTTCAAAAATAGTTGGCAATAATATTGCTGAGAATACCGTGCGGCCCTGTTCGGTTCTTGACGTGTGCTCCAATTGATATCGCTTTATTCTTTCCATAAATTGTTTATGAGGCAATTTTGAACTCTGTATTTTACCACAGTTATAGTATTTGGTTTCGGAGTGCGGTGTATATATTGAGTTATGTCATTTTTGGACTCCTTTGTACTTAAAGTACTGTATTCTAGTTTCGCAATTCAACAGCTCTTGTGAATCTGATTAATATACGTATATCAAACGATGGGTGCTTGTCCTGAATGTAATAAAACAATCTCGAGAGGATCGCCGGGTGCTGTTTCCTGCGACAAATGTGTTGTCTTTAGCCACTTGACCTGCTTTAATTTCGGATTGTTTAAAAAGGCATTTGATGATCTGAAAAAGGGTTTAATTAATTTTATTTGCGTAAAAAGCAAAATATAAAATACTAGCGACACCTTTTCAGATATCTATCAAAGCTCCTTGCCAAATTTACAGCAGAGATGTCGACCCTGCCGGCAAGGATCAGGTAGCTAACCCTTCATTTACAACAGTTTCTCCTGCCCCTGTCACTGTAGCGGTCCTGCCGCCTGGATACATAGAGGCCATACACAGTGCGATATTACAGGCGCAGAGAGAAGCGGCGGTGCAGGCGCAGGAACAGTTGAGAAACCTTTTCAAGGAATTTGAAACCAAGCAGCATGAGTGGATTTCCAAGATTAATACTAAGGTCCAGGAAATAAAGTCAGATGTTTCTGAGACTGCTCGCAAAATCAATTTTTTTGAAAATTCAACTACAAGTAACACGGAAGACGTCTCTAGGATTAAAACGGAGACAAACTCGCTTAAATTGAAGGTAGCCTCTCTTAAAGCTTCCCTCAATTACCAGGAGCAAGCTGCTTTGCAATCCACCCTTGAGATTCACGGGTTACCAGTTAAGTAGAATGAGGATCTTCCATCGGTCCCCGAATCGGTTGCCAAAGCACTTAATGCTTCCTTTGATAAAGATGAAATTCTAAATGTTTGTCGGAAGGATGATGGCGCGCCTAGGATTTAACTGTCACTGCTTCAACACAAAGCAATTCCAATAATAATTACGCTATCTGCGGAATGTCTACGCACACAATGGTGTGATATCATTACTGTTTGGCTATTTGAAGTTCGTTGGTAAATATATGTTCAATAGTTTTAAGTTTTTCACACCTTGTAAATATGTATCTTCAGAGAGCAAACTTTATCTCATATTTAAACTCACAGTAGCTTTAAATCTTTATCTTGGTCTTTTTGAGAACTATTGCATATTATTAGGCTTAATTTCTACAGACATATTTTATTATGCCTCGAGCATCTTTATTACTTTTATTCATTATCGATTTTATAATTTGAATTGTAATCGCTTAGTTTGGGGTGTGTTGAGAATGATTCCCTGTTTCAGTCCATTTTTCTGCGTGCTGCATGAGCTTCCTATTTTTGAATTGTTTTTCTATAAAACGTTTCTCTTAAATTTTCCATGGATACCTTAAACATTTGTCATGTGAACGCCTAGTCTTTCTTGGCACATTTTATAGAATTCAAGCTTTTTTCAGTAAATGTTCCTACCATATAATGGCTGTCTCTGAGTCTTGGTTAACTCCTAATATACCTTCTAGTCTCGTGACAAATGACAACTTTTCGCTCTTTCGAAGAGACAATGACGAGAGAAGGGATGGTGGAGTTTGTCTATTTTGCATAATAGCCTGTGTGTGACTGTGGTTAGTGTGAGTCTAGTGGCTACTTATCCCATGACCGAATTTATCTTTGTTGAAGTAAAATCAACTTCTGATAATGCTTTAGTGGGAGTAATTTATAAACCACCCAATGACTCCTATGGCACGGAGCTTGAAACGGTGATTTTTTCACATATCCCTAACTTTAATAGCATTATCCTAACCGAAGATTTTAACACTAACCTAAATCTCACTTCCAATTATTCAAAATATCTAACATCGTAAGCGTACTCTTCAGGGCTCTCGATTGTACCTCATGATTCTACTCACAGTGATCGCTCCAGTACTCAAGTTAATGATTGTAGATAATACTGATAACATTGTCTCCTACGAACAACATGCTATCCCTTTTCTCTGTGACCACGTCTTGATTAACATTACCTTTAAATTTTCCTACAGTACAAATACAAAAACAAAACAAAGACTGGTGCGCAATCTCTCTAAAATTGGCGACCATTCATTCCACGAACATCTAATGAATTATGATGGGGAAAAATATCACTAGATATAGATATAAATAATAAAATCGGCGCTCTGACTAGTCACCGCATTCAACAAATTTTCTCTACTATACGTGCCTAAAAACTTCAGTAAAGCTGCCCCCTGGATCACATCCTAAATTAAAAATCTGATGAGGGAACGTGATGGAAAACACCGACTTGCAAAAAGAACCCAAAGCAGTACAATACTAGCTCAATTTCGTAAACTCAGGAACTTAGTTCAATCTAAGATTAGAGATGCCTTCAATCAATACAATTATAATGAGATTGCACATAGAGACAAAAAAGAGGACATTTTGCATCTCCTTAGACGTCTTTTTTCACATTCTTTGTCCCAGACTTACCATCATCATCTTCCACTATCCTTCTTAATTCAACATTTAATGACTCTGACTTTTTTTCGATAACATCTTACGTAAATTACTTTTGGAAAAAAACACTTCAAATCAAATCGAATGCCACTGGAACTGATGGTATATTAATCAAAATGACTGAACTTGCCCTTCCAATTATCTTCCCTATTCTATTGCATATTTATAATGCTTCTCTTCAGGTCGGTATCTTCCCAGATATCTGGAAAAAGGTTGCTATTTGCCTAGTTCACAAAATTCCAAATCCTTATTCTCCAAAAGATTTCCGCCCAATTTATATTTTATGTGCACTTTCTAAACCAATTTACAAAATTGTTCACATGTAAACTTTCCAAATTTCTAGAAAAATCTGGGGCTATTGACCCGATGCAATCAGCTTTTCGGGCGAAACATAGCACTCTTACCGCTTCACTTAAATTAACGACGGATCTGAAGTTAGCAATGGATAATAGGGAAATCACGATGGTTGTCTTGTTTAATTTTTCGAAGGCTTTTGATATGGTCAACCATATTTTACTTCTACATAATTTTAAATCTTTCAACATGTCAAACTCTGTCATCAAACGGTTTACATCATATTTTAATAATCGGTCTCGCAGAATTATTAAGAGTAGTGGTGGGCTTATTGACTAGTCAGCGGTCAAGAGTGGGATCCCTCAGGGCTCCACTCTGGCACCTCTCCTTCTTAATTTTTTCACCTCTGACTTTGAAAGTGAACTTCAACATTGCAGCTGCCACAAATATGCTGACGATTCTTAAATTTACTTGTCCGGACCTATTTCCTCACTGAGTAGATCACTTGTTCTAGTCCAGGAGGATATCGATCACGTTATATTCTGGGCCTGGAAGAATGGACTTACTCTTAACCCGGACAAAACTCAGGCAATTGTTGTTGGATTCACTTCTTCGCCGTCGCTTGTAACTCTGGCATCATTTCTGCCCCTTGGTATCGGGAATCGCACTATACCTTTTTAGGAAGTGGTTAAAGATCTAGGATATTTCCTTAATTGTACCTTGTCCTGGAAGGAACATGTACAAAGCATCTCGAGGAAAACATACAGAATTCTATATCAACTATGTAGGAATAAGGATTCTTTACCTACCTCCACCCGGATACTTCTGGTTAAGATTTTAATCTTGCCTCATTTTGACTACGGTTGTTTAGTATACGATGATTGGACCGACGATTTAAATTCAAAGTTAGAGCGTGCGTTAAATAACTGTGTCCGTTTTATTTACAATTTGCCTAAATACGAACAAATAACTCCATACAGACTAAAGGCTGGTCTGCTTAATGTTGCCAAGAGAAGACAATTCTTCATGGGTAATTTCTTCTACACTCTTTTCCAAAACAAAGCCCCTGAATATCTATTTAATCTTTTCCAATTCGTAGACAAAGACCTTCCAGCATAGTCTAAGCTTCGTGAATGACATAAAATCCTTAAGTTACCTTTCCACAGAACGTGTCAGCTTCAACGATCATTTATAGTAAGAGGTACTACCCGATTATGGAATAAAGTACCATACGCTATTAGAAATGAACCTTCCCTGTGTTATGCGGTAAATTGTGTTACTGACTTTTTTTTGTGAGCTTGAAATCAATCTCTGACTTCAAGCGCTTTATTAGTATATATTGATACAAGCTTAGAACTAGCTCCTCGGCACGAGGTAGCGCTTTATATATGCTAATTAGACGTAGAGTAGGGGTAAATATCTGTGCTTAACAATCCCCTTTTTAGGCTGAACTTAGTCTCTAAGTTTTGTTTCTTATCTTTAAAGGCTTAGTCTTTTTAACTATGCACGCAGTTTCGTCTTGTAACATTGATTCGGGGGCTGGTTGGGGAGATGGTTGGGTTTGGTATGTTACAATATGGGATTGGTTGATTAATTTACTTCTATTGCAAAATAATTTGAATGTTTCCGGAAAACATCCCTTTATGCATTCAAGGATTCCTAATTTACGTAGAGTATAGAAAGTTGTCAGTGCTAAAGCGGCGTAACCTAAATATTGTAACCATTCCAAACTGGTTTCCTTCCAGTTTTTAAGCCTTCTGCGAGTAGCGATAGTTTATAAAATACTTTCAGTGCCGTCTACGCTAATTCTGGCTTGCTTAAGTTTTTTGTGTGATATTTTTTTAGGAAGTTGCACTAATCTTTGTTCTAAATTGTCCATGTCTTTCTGGCCAAATTTTATGTCGTATGTTACATTTAGCCATTGCTTCGAATGAGTTTCGTATGATTTTTCTAATTCTAGAATATCGTAGCTGTTATACAGTTTACATCCAAATGCTGTAATTTTTTGTGTTCCAGTAATATTTTCAGTTTTTATTGAATCTTCGCAGCTTATGTCTAATTCTAATGGTTTTGAGGGTATAACCATTTACTTGCGGACTTTATTTACTTGGACCGGAATGGGACCTATTCTTTGCAATGAACCTTCTTCTTTCTCAATTAATGGTAACGTGTGCGTTGGGTTGTCTCAAATTCTTTAATGGTTTCTTTAAGCATTTTTGGTGTTAAGATTTGGGGGTGTACTATCTCGTGCTTTTCGTCATTTATGGCGTTGACTGCTGTTTCGATGTCCTTATTTGTTTCGTCCAATAATTTTATTGCTAGTAGTAATTTGGAGTTGACGAAACTATCCTTCGTTACAGTGTTCAAACTGTAACTGATATTTTTTATAAACTGTCTTTCGGCGTTCTCCTGGGCAGCTATCCATTTATGGTCAGTTGACGATGAGTCTAGGATTAATTTAAGTATTTTTGTGTGATTTGAGAGGATGTTAGCTACATTTTTGTTATCCTTATAAATTGTATCAAATTCATTGTTAATTTGTTTCATGTCTGATTCGCACAATGTTCCAAACAAAGTTTTAGATATGTCTTCCACAAAATTAGCTAATCATCTTTTTTTGACGTTGTTTACCTAATAATTTTTGTAGAATACTATTTTTTCTAAATAGTCTATTGAAGCGGCTCCTGACCAATTGGATTTCATATTTTGGTGTGCATTGTTTGTTGCAAGCTAGTTTTCCTGTAGCGATGGTGTTGTCGATAGTTTTAATTCGGCTTTCAGTCGAACTCATATTGATACCTATTACCATCTTCCATTTTTCGTGAAATAGGTGTACCTTGGAGATCTCCTCAATGTACACGTTTCCTTGTATTCTTTCAAGAGTGTAGTTAGCACTGATCATCGATGCTAGTGCTAGCAGGAGTGTCCAAAAGGGTGTCTTCGCCTACCAAATAAGGCATTACTTGGTTTATATGGATTCTAATTATTTTATCCTTGTACCTAATTCTTAAATTGTTATTGTCTAAATAGTCTATTACTTCGAATGGTCCTTTCCATGAATGGTCTAACTTGTTCTGTTTGGTGTTATTAAATATTTTGACGGTGTCTCCACTTTTGTATAGGGGATGCTTGTATGCTATGTTTTCATGGTGTCTTTACTTTGTTTTTTCCGATCCAATTTCTATTCTTTCTCAAGCTTTTCTCAGATGTTCTTCATGTTTCCTCTCATTGTTGCGTTCGGAGATGCTGGTTTTGATTAAATTTCTTAAGGTTAAATGCATTCTTTCAATGTTACCGTTAGAATGTGGGTGGAATTCAGTGGTTTTAACATGTGTTATTTTTAGGGCTTCCTCAAATTTCTGCATCATTTCGGAAAAAAAGTTTTGGCCTAGGTCTGTAAGTATTGTTTTAGATGCTCCGAAGATGTAGATATTGTGCTCGAGTAATCCTTCAATTATTGAGCTAGTGGTTTCGTTCGCCATTGGTATCAATACAGTATAACGGGTTAATGGATCTTGTAGGCTCAATATGTATTTATTTCCTTTCGCTGTTTCAGGTATTGGGCCATATATGTCTAGGGCAATTTTGTCATTGGGTGCTAATGGGATATCTGGTATTATAGCTTCGGCCTGATTTCGGATTCCGGTCGTTTTTAGTATCTGGCAAATGAGAATGTTTTCACGAATTTCTTGATATCGTCTTCTATTCCTACCAACTGTCCTATTTTTCGGGCTGTATCTATTATATTTTTCTCTCTAAATTGTTCGGCATTTGCTTCTTTAATGATATTCTTTTTTTCCTCCATTGTTAATTCACGGGCGTTATTGAAGCACATGTGAAAGCTATGGTTTGGCTAGAGGTTGGATAAATATTCTACCATTTCTTGTATTATTTCTTTTTCTATTGGTGTGAAAAGTGGGTCCCTGAAGGCTAATCTGATCAATGTGAGGTTTTTTTTATTGTTTTGTCAATGAGCCAGCTCAGCTTTCTCAACCAGTCAGGGTTTTCTGGTTGATCTTGTTATTTGATTAATACTCTGTCTCTTAGTATTTCTCCGTAGAGGGAATAATCTTGAGAGGCAGTCAGCCACTTTATTTTATTTTCCTTTTACATATTCGATTTCATATATGTACTCTTCGAGACGGGGCCTCCATCTGAGCAATCTCGAGCTAGGATCTTTAACATTATGTAGCCAGATGAGTGCCTTGTGATCTGTTTGAATCGTAAATTTCTTTCCTAACAAGTACTATCGAAGTCTTCTCATGGCCTACACTATTGCGAGGAGTTCTTTCTCTGAGGTGCTGTAATTTTCTTCTGCCTTGTTCAAGGTTCTACTTATAAATAGCCAGGGGTGTCCATATAGGGACATCGGGGTGTCAGTCGAATATTGTCTCTTTTTGTGTTAGTTTCGTCAGCGGTCTGGCTTTTGCGGAGAAGTTCTTTATCAATTTTCTATAATACCCTGCTAGTCCGAGGAATGATTGCACATGTTTGGGTGTTTTTAGTTGTTTAAATTCTTTGATCGCTTGAATTTTTACGGGGTTCGGTTTCACTCCTTCTGCTGTGATAAGGTGGCCCAGGTATTCTAAATCTGGTCCTAAATATTCACACTTTGATGGTTCTAGTTTTAAGCCTAGTTGTTTTACTCTGTCGAATACTTTTACCAGGTTATCTTTGTGCTCTTTTAACGTTTTGCTGAATACTACGATGTCGTCGATGTATACAAAGCAAACTTTACCTATCAGGCCTCTAAATGCGTTGTCCATCATTCTTTGGAAAGTTGCTGGACTGTTCTTTAAACCAAACGGTGGCCTATTAAACTCAAACTGACCTTGACTCGTTGAGAAGGCCGTGTATTTTTTTATTCTTCTTGCATCGGTATTTGGTGGAACCCTGCACTCATGTCGAATGCTGAAAAAAACTTTTCTAATCCAAATTTGTCCAATATATCGTCTATTACCGGTAAGGTGTAAGCGTCTTGATCCGTATCCTTATTTATATGTCGGTAGTCTATTCCTTTTAAAATTATTTTATTTTTGTACACACATCTTCTAGAAAATATACTTTTCGTGTTAGAAATTTATAAACTAATAAAAAAACATTGCAAATTTTGAAAATCGGTACCGATATCCTTGGAAAAACTTACAATACAGGACCTACACAAAACTAAGTGATTGTTCAGGAACATGACTCACAACAGAATCATAATTTTAATATCAATAATAAGTATATCTACCTGTACTGTGAACTATGAATAATAGATATTATAAATCTTCTATACTTTTTTTATTATACAGTTTGTAACTTACACAAAATTTCATCAAATTTGAGCAATATGTCAAATTATCATTTTTTGTTTTAATTTTAAAAGAAGTTAAAAATTTTATTGATAATTTTAGGACTGGCTATATGTAAAATTTTGAATCTAAAAAAATCATAGATTTATCGCAATTGTGAATAAAAATTACATCAAATTTACAGCGATTTATTGATAAAAAATTTAATGTATACAACTTAAATGTTGCAACTGAAGGTTTGATAAAATTTAAGTTGTGTACACTTTTATTCATAAAGGATGAAATTTTCAGATTAAGCATACGAAATAATGGTGTGATCTACACGGTACACATTATTCTGTTATAATTTCTTTTTTATAATTTTCCATTTTATACTTCAAACTCAAGACCGGCGGAACAGTTTCAGTTTGGATGAAGAATGAATTTGATTACCCCCTTCCCTGCCCGCAAAAAATTTCCTCACCAATTTTTTTCAGCATAATATTTTGAAAAATCGTTTTGTAGGTTCTGTGGAAATTACAAGCAGCTTTTTTTTACTATAAACTCGACCACTGTTTCCGGAATATACTTCGAAAAGTTTACTATAGTGAGAGCAAGAACAATTTCTGGCATGGGGAATTCTCCACCCGCCTGAGATTATCGATAATACTACCAAGAAAATGGAGAGAAGAGAGTTGATAAGTAAGGAAGATTGAATTTCCTGCACCATTTATCATCACTCATTCCACTCCGGTCTATCAAGGTAGCACCTGCAGGAACGAAATTCACAAATTTCTATGTGTTAGAATTTTGGGCTTTTTGGGGCTTTCTTTGCGCTGTATTGCTGATTTTTGAGCTCCGCTACTTCTTGTGAAAATTCAAATTTTGAATGAAGGTGCTGACGTGAAGCAAGCCAGCACCTCCACTATATAAAAATTAAAAGAAAACAAATCAAACACGTCAGAAGTTTGGGCTTTTTGCGGGCTCTTAAGCGCACCAACAACCGATTTCCAAAAACCACCACTACTAAAAATAAAACTACTCCCTATGTAAAAACTCAAATTCGGGAAAAACAAAGAACACCACAATTTTAAGCTTATTTTGGGCTACCGAATGCACGAAAAAAAGAAAAAAACTACCGCCATTTTCAAAAAACCACCCATTTTTGGACTTCAACCCTTAACGTATAAAATCAACCCTTCTCTATCACGTAGATATGACTTTGTACAAAAATAATATTTTCGACAATTTTCTAGTGTAAAAGAAGTCTCTGATTTTTGGGCTCCTCGAAAATACCTACTTAGATTTTTGGACTTCAACCCTTAACGTATAAAATCAACCCTTCTCTATCACGTAGATATGACTTTGTACAAAAATAATATTTTCGACAATTTTCTAGTGTCAAAGAAGTCTCTGATTTTTGGGCTTCTCGAAAATACCCACTCCGAATTTGGGGCTACAACCCTCAAAGACTTACATCATCCCCTTTGCACCTAGTATGTATGAATTTGTCAAAAAAATTTTTTTTTTTAATTTCCCAGTGCCAGTAGACTCCCTGATTTTTGGGCTACTCGAAAATACCTACTTAGATTTTTGGACTTCAACCCTTAACGTATAAAATCAACCCTTCTCTATCACGTAGATATGACTTTGTACAA
>NC_046664.1:142018572-142026866 GCF_010883055.1 Belonocnema kinseyi | reverse complement strand
GGACTTCAACCCTTAACGTATAAAATCAACCCTTCTCTATCACGTAGATATGACTTTGTACAAAAATAATATTTTCGACAATTTTCTAGTGTCAAAGAAGTCCCTGATTTTTGGGCTCCTCGAAAATACCCACTCCGAATTTGGGGCTACAACCCTCAAAGACTTACATCATCCCCTTTGCACCTCGTATGTATGACTTTGTCAAAAAATTTTTTTTTTAATTTTCCAGTGCCAGTAGAATCTCTGATTTTTGGACTACTCAAAAATACCTACTTAGATTTTTGGACTTCAACCCTTAACGTATAAAATCAACCCTTCTCTATCATGTAAATATGTCTTTGTACAAAAATAATATTTTCGACAATTTTCTACTGTCAAAGAAGTCTCTGATATTTGGGCTTCTCGAAAATACCCACTCCGATTTTGGGGCTACAACCTTCAAAGACTTACATCATCCCCTTTGCACCTCGTATGTATGACTTTGTCAAAAAATTTTTTTTTTTTAATTTCCCAGTGCCAGTAGAATCTCTGATTTTTGGACTACTCAAAAATACCTACTTAGATTTTTGGACTTCAACCCTTAACGTATAAAATCAACCCTTCTCTATCATGTAAATATGTCTTTGTACAAAAATAATATTTTCGACAATTTTCTAGTGTCAAAGAAGTCTGATTTTTGGGCTCCTCGAAAATACCCACTCCGAATTTGGGGCTACAACCCTCAAAGACTTACATCATCCCCTTTGCACCTCGTATGTATGAATTTGTCAAAAAAAATTTTTTTTTGAATTTCCCAGTGCCAGTAGACTCTCTGATTTTTGGGCTACTCGAAAATACCTACTTAGATTTTTGGACTTCAACCCTTAAATTATTAAATCAACCCTTCTCTACCATTAGAGTTTTGAGATTTTTCTAGTGTCAATGTCGACTCTGATTTTCGGGTTGCTCAAAAATACCCACTCCGATTTTTGGGCTCCATCCCTTGGAGGCTTAAATCAACCCTTCTCTACCACGTATATATGACTTTGTCAAAAAAGAATTTTTTTTAGTGTTTTCCAGTGTCAGTAGATTCCAATCTTTTCCGGAATATTACAGTGTTACTAGAGTCTCTGATATTTTTCGCATTTTACGGTTCGAATGGAGTCTGATTTTTGGGCTGTTCAAAAATGCCGACATCAAGGTTTATCTTTTTAATATTGGGTTGGTGTTTCTGTGCATAGGGGTAGTTTTTATGAATTTTTGTTTAGTGCATTAAAAACTTAAAATAAGCTCAAAATCTGGTGCATTTTGGGTCTCGTAACTTTCATTTTTCGCAAGAGGTGGTTTTTTGGAAATGGGGGCAGTTTTTTTCTTTTTTTTCGTGCATTCGGGAGCCCAAAATGAGCACAATATTCTGGTGTTCTTTGTTTTTTCCGAATTTGAGTTGTTACATAGAGGGTAGTTTTATTTTTAGTGGGGGTGGTTTTTGGAAATCGTTTCTTGGTGCGTTTAAGAGCCCAAAAAAGCCCAAAATTCTGACGTGTTTGATTTTTTTTCAATTTTTAGATAGTGGAGGTGCTGGCTTGATTCACGTCAGCACCTCCACTCAAAATTAGAACTTTCACAAAAAGTAGCGGAGCCCAAAAATCGGCAATGCAGCTCAAAAAAACTCAAAATTCTGACACTAAGAACTTTGGGAATTTCGTTTGTGGAGGTACTAGCTTAATAGACTTATTCCACTCGTCTAGCAGACACTCATCCCCTTTATTCTGGAGTTCAACAATTGTGGTTCATCTATCTAATATTGATCCCACGTGGACAACAGAAGAGTAACCTCAAATATATAGAAAGTAAACTAAGGTATAAAGCACTTCTCACATAAAACAAACAATTATAAAATATTTTATTTTATTAGATGAGAGGGTATATTTCAAAATTTTAAACTCTTATAATAGAATAAAATAATTTTTCTCACATAAATTCATAAATATTGGAGGTTTAAGTAATAGCAGGGTCCGGAGCTCAAGTGGGCACCGCTTGATATCGGGTAATCGTAAATATAAAAGAAATAACAATCATACAAATAATCAAATAAAAGTTTTTTTCTGACAATGCGAAATAGAATACATCATAAAACAATGAAACTTATCAATCATATTCACAATCACTCAAATAAACAAAAACTATTAAGCAAATCTTAAAAATCGCAGTAAAACTAAAAATAGCTGAGAGAAAATTCTTAAAATCATTAATGAAATAATTATATTCTCACAAAATCCGTCCAAATGCCTAAAAATGGACGTGGTTCAGGTAATGAAAAACGAGATTATTTAGAACACATTAATCTTCGCAGTAAACTTGACAAACCATCCGAAGAACTTGCAACTAAATCCGTTGAAAATCCAACAAGCTCTAAAGCAAATGACAAATTAACAGAACCGCTTGCAACCAAATCTGTTAAAAATCCAACCACCTCTGGAACCAAAAATCCTTGGAAAGAATTATCCGAAATTTTCGAACGAATGTTAGATAAGGCTGAAATCTTAGCATGCTAAAAATTCATTTACAAAGAATTACACATGTTTCAACCTAATAAACTCATTGAAATAATTAAAAGCAATAGAAAAGCCCGTCGTGCAGGAAACAAACTTCGCGAAAAATATGAACGCGCTATTAAAACGGCATTGTCAGAAATTCAAAATCGTTTAAACCCCGAATTCTTGAAATTTACTCGATATCTTAAAATTAATAAAAAATATATAGTTGAAGAAACAAAACGTGCATGAATAATAGAAAAAATCAATAAAATCCTTATAATCTTAGAAGCAATAATAACCACCATCATTCAAACAAATAATAAATCCATTCTTGACAACATTAAAATAAACGAAAGTATAGATAAAATTTTTAAAACCATTAAAGCACTAATAATTCTTATTGAAAACAGATAATCACTAACCTCGTTGACATTTAAAATCAAACAAGAAATTGAAGAAATAAAACCAAGCATAACAAAAATATATTACCCTTCATGTCATATACCATAGAAACCAAAATACTCTCTTAATCAAAAGTTGTACATACACCACCTCCTCAGAAAAATAATTCAGAAAAAGCAAGCGATCCAACGCCGGAAAATTTAATAGATAAAAAACTCAATGACCAAAATACTAGTCAAAACCTCAGTCGAACGCCTATAAATAAATGACTGAAAAAACTAAATTTTTCAAATAGAAGTTCATCTTCTTTAGACCATCTGAAAAATTTACAATAAACCAATGATAGTAGAATAATTAGTTCCAGTAATTTCAATAAATCAATATCTGAAATTAATAATACCTTTACGGCAGTAAACTCAACAATTATTAATATAGAAAATGAAAATGAATTAAATGCAATAAATATTGAAGAAAATTTATTACCCTCAACTAAAAAAGACCAACCCATTTATCGATTCTGAAGAAAAATCCATTCCCTTTATTATAAATACAATACAAACAAACATGGATATACCGAATTACCAGCAAGTCTCCGTCAGAGACGCATTGGAAATAATCCTAATTTTTGACGGCAACAATATTCTTTAGCACTTTTCATTGAAGGATGCGAGGAAGCGAGACAAATGCTCCCCGCAGTTCCTACAGTAGAACAAAACTGAGTAAAAATAATACGCAGCAAAATTATAGGTGAACCACGAAAGAGCATATACGGTATGAATTTTAATAGAGTTGAAGAACTCGTCAATCGATTAAAAAAATATATATTGCTCATCGAAAACAGTTTACCAATTGCAAGGCGAACTGGGTAACACTTACATGCGGGGAAAAGAAACTGTGTTATCTTATGCAACGCGTATAAAAGAAATTGCTGATCAAATCTACGATGCTCACAGAATTAATAACGGAGGAGCTTTAGACGAAATACTTAAACAAAGACTAGAAAAAGATCTAGTACAATGTTTTTTACGCGGTTTGCGGCCAGAAATCGAAATTAGTGTAAAAGAGGGAGAGGTATTTAAAGACGTAACAAACAATGCGATAGAAATAGAAAGAAAACTTAATGCAGCTGCAGATTCAAAAAAAGGAAATATTTAGAAAGAAAAACAGAATGAACTTGATGAAAATTATATAATAAAAATAAATTACACACAAGGAGAAATTATAATATGTGAAATTTGTAACAAGAGGGATCATACTGCTTTTAATTGTCGAAACCTTGGAGGATACATTCACTATGCTCAGTCTCCCTCAAATTTATTCAACCGTTTACACACTTCCGAAGATAGATAACCTCAAGGAACATTGGGTAAGGACCATCCACCATTTGTGGAAAATCGATGGATACCACAAAAATATAATCCTAGGAAATTTCAGAATAATACGTCAAATCAAACATATAACTTATCTAACAAATCATATGATATTCAAAATAAACAATACAATTTTCAGAATAAATCATGAAATTATCGCAATTCATATAATTATTCAGGTCAATCATACCCCAATATTCAACAAAATACTCTGCAAAATACAAAAAATATTATGTGCAATTATTGTAAAAAACAAGGACATATGATCAAAGACTGTAGAAAAAGGGAATACAATAATAAATTTCATGAAAAAGGAAATTTTCAACAATTTCAACAATCAGAAAACGAACGAGACCTCCCCAAACAAGGTGCGATGGGGCAGGCGTCAACATCACAAATTTAAAAGCACCTAGTCCAAACAAAGCTGAACCTATAGAAACTATAGGTATAACATGTAATTTCAGCAAGGGAATTATTATACTATCACAAACAATAAATTCTCCAGGATTAAGAAACCCTGTTCGTATGATGATTGATACGGGTGCTGATGTTTGGAAGCAAATGATAAAAAATACTATTTTTCAACAAATAATAAAATAACCTCGCCAGAAAGATCAATCTCAAATATTTATTTAATTATTAAAAATCCAGAAGTAAAAACAGGGTATATACCTCAAATATCAAAGAAACCTGGAATATTTTTGCGTAATGCAGTTGTTACAAATAACTGAGGGAAAGCATTTGTAAAAATAGCAAATACCCAATCAAAACCAGTAAAAATTCTAATACCAGAAGTAAATCTGGAAGAATTCGAAGAACTAAAAGAGCAACCAGTTAATTTTGGAAAATTTAAATATTTGTACACCACCAGACGATATGTTTTACGATTATTTAAATTCAAAGAGAAAGAATTTACAATACTACTTGCAAAGAAAGAACAGAAGAATTTATGGATTTACTCCGTCTATAATATTTAAATCCAGAAGAACTAACACACGTAGAATATTTAATAATAAATAATGTAGTTAGATTGCATATCTACAGAGAACCATTGATTGCTACAAATGTTCTTCAACGCAAAATACCATCGACCGACGAACACCCCGTGTTTACGCGTCAGTATCGATTTCCGCCCATTCATAAAGATGAACTACTGAGACAGACCAATGACTTATTAAGAACCGAGATTATTAAACCATAACAATCCCCAGATAACATTCCGGTATGGATCGTTCCCAAAAAAGAGGATTCTGAAGGTAATAAAAATTGGCTTATGGCCTTTGGGTTCAGAAAATTAAATGAAAAAACAGTAAGTGATTCCTTCCCACTTCCAAATATTCATGAAATTTTTGATCAATTAGCAAACGCACAATATGTTTCAGTTTATGACTTAGCCTCAGGATTCCTTCAAATCAAAATGAGTCCAGAAGATTCACATAAAACAGCCTTTTCAATCCCTTACGGTCATTATGAATTTGATCGAATGCCATTTGGATTAAAAAATGCTCCAGTCTCTTTTCAATGCCTCATGAAGATAACACTATCAGGTTTAATTGGAACAGAATTATTTGTATATTTAGGTGATGTAGTTATCTATGCTAATTCGTTAGAAGAACACAACAATTTAATGCACTAATGGACATATTCCGAAAGGCCGACTTAAAATAACAACCAGATAAATGCGAATTCTTAAGACCACAAGTAATATATTTGGGACTCATTATAGATAAATATGGTTTACGGCCAGACTCTGAGAAAACAATTGCAGTAAATAAATTTCCCATCCCTAAAAATGTCAAAAACATCAAACAATTTTTAGGTTTAGCCGCTTATTACCAAAGATTTATAGAAGGGTTTTCAAGGCAAGCAGTGCCTTTAAATCAACTTTTGAAAAAAGATATAACCGACGCTGCAGGTTTTTCAATAGGCGGAATTTTGTCTCAAGGTGAAATCGAAAAGGACAAACCAATAATGTAGCAATAGTGTAGCTTTAGCAATAGTATTTTGTGTTACTCATTTTCGACACTATTTATATGGAAGAAAATTTAAAATAGTTACTGATCATAAACCTTTAATCTGGTTCAAAAATTCAAGCGACCCGTGTTCTCGTGTAACAAGATGGAAACTAAAATGATCAGAATATGTCTTTGGAATAATTTATAGTGCAGGTAAAACTAATGTAAACGCAGATTTTTTATCAAGAAACCCCATAATCATAACAGAAAATGGAATTGAAAATGAAGTTCAAGTTATACAAAATAATTTTTCTAACAAAAACCCCAAAATCCAAGACAATGAATAAGATGAAGAAGAACATGCAGACAATAAAGAATATGAATAAAATTCTAGCGATGAAGAAAATAAAGTTTTCGAAACAAATAATTCAACCAGCCAAACCTCAGAAATCATCCATACAAAATCAAATTCCAAAAATTCCCCCCATATGATAAATCCTCTTATATCAATCATTTTAAACACAATCAGCATGTTTTTAAATATTCAAAATGCAGGAAACTTCAAGGAAAATATTAGGAAAATCAAAAAACTAATTATAGATAATTTTTTAAGAAGAATCAGTAAATCAGATAAGCTCAGGAGAAATCGTAAATTCAAATTGTAATGCAGTCGTAACTAGAAGAAAATACGAAATCTAAGAAATACAAAAACTCTAAGAAATAATACAGAAACTCTAAGAAAGAATACAGAAACTCTAAACAATATATCAAGAAAAATAAGTAAAAATAATCATATGATCAGAAATGAATTTCAAACTCCATACTTCCAGTAAAGAAACATCAGTCCTAGAAATGAAAAAAGCGGCCGACCTAAGAAAATTCTAGATTTAAGAGAAGAAATTAAGAGGAAACGAGGAAGACCTAAGATAAATAATAATAAAAAATCTAACATTTTAAATGAAAATAAAAATCAAGAAACATTCGAAGATGAAAACTCAGGTCCAGAATTCTCAAAAAATAATATACACGAATCCCTTTATAAAAATGTCAGTACTTCTGAAGAATCAAGTGAAGAAGAATATGAAGATTTTAACTATGAAAACCCTCTAAGTTATAGAAACAATATTTATAATGAAACTAAAGAAATTCTAAGCGAATCCAAAGAAGACATTTCTTCAAACCAAGATAAACCAACTCGAACAGTCAAAAACGAAAAGCAGCCCCATTCAAGAAACTCTAATATTGATCGACAGACACCGAACGCGCAACAAGTAGATACACTAAAGATAGGTCAATATCCTAAAATCATGGTAGAATGTAGAGATCAACTAAGAATGACGAAAGATAATTCTGCATATTTTAGAGCAACAACAGGAATTCCCAAAGATAATGGATCGAAAAGTTTAGCTAAAAGAAATGAACTACATGAATTTAAACATCTTGTTATAGGCGAAGCTAAAGCAATTAAAAAGGGAAATTTTTATCATATTACATTACCTATTGAAAAAGAATCGGGTAGCAGTTTAAAAGAAAAATTAAAACTAAAAGCAATAAGTATTGCAAAACCTTCCAAAATTTTACATATCGACTGGAAAGAAATAGAATCCATATTACAAGACGTATTTTCATATATTTGGATAAAAATAATAATTTGTAAAGGAATTATTCAATACGCAAGTAAAGAACAACAACAATCGATTATTGAAGAAGCACATTCCTCAGCTTTAGACGGATACAAAGTAGTAACAAAAACATATAATAGAATCAGACAAACACACTATTAGGAAAACATGAAAACAGATATTCAAAAATATATACAAGGATGTTTACAATGTCAGTTAAAGAAATTAGCTCGTGTAAAAACCAAAAATCCAATGCTAATTACAGACACACCGGGAATTGCTTTAGAAAAAATATTGATGGATACAGGTGGTCCGTTGCTAAAAACAACAATAGGTAATGAACGTATTTTAACTATACAAGATAATCTGACCAAATATTCATTAGCCATACCCTTACCTAATCAACAAGTTAGTACGATAGCAAATGCA
>NC_046664.1:142009890-142018472 GCF_010883055.1 Belonocnema kinseyi | reverse complement strand
AAGTAGTCCTAACATATCAAGGAACAAACTTTCTGAGTAACTTAATGAGAAATTTAGCCAAACGTTTTAGGAGAAGACAATTTAAAACAACAGCATTTCATTCACAATCCAATGGATCTTTAGAAAGATCTACCATGTTTCAGTAGAATATCTTCAACAATTCGTTACTAAACCTTCCGAATGGGACGATTGCATAGAACTGGCCACTCTTTCATATAATACACGTGTTCACGAGGGCACCAAGTGTACTCTATTTGAACTAGTTTTCGGTAGACTAGCTAGACAACCCTTTAGCGAACCTCCTCTTTCGCATGAGAAACTAGAAACATACGATGATTATTTAAAAAATTTTATCACAAAACTTCATTATATACAGTCAATTGCAAGAAATAATCTTATGAACGCAAAAGAAAAATCAAAAAATTATTACGACCAAAAAATGAACCCGCAAAATTTCAAGGTCTTTGATTACGTTTTTCTGCTGAAGGGTGAAAAACCCAGTAAATTCGCAGATCAATACACAGCACCACACGAGGTTTTAGAAATATTAAGTAAAGGAAATGTAAAGTTAAAATAAAAAAAAAGTCCTCCAAAGTAGTGCACATAAATAGACTCAAAATCTCACATATTAAACCAATTGAATAAAGATTACTATATTATTCAAGTATAACTATGATCAAATTAATATCATTAAAATATAATAAAAATCCGAACTTAGAGTATTACTAAATTAAGATTACTATTTGTTCTGAAAATGAATATATAAACATAGAATTATATCTTTATGATAAATAAATAAACAGTGTCTTATTGATGTTCCGAATAATTAAAAAATTAAAACTGATTATATTGACTTAAATACACGTTGATAATTACTCTTGTAATTAAATGATAAAATTATAGCTAATCAAAAATATATGTACATTTAAACAATAATAATTAATTATATTTAAAAAAATATTTGTAATTCATAATCAAACAAATATTAATATTTTAATATTTTTTATGAAATAAATACTAAACGAAATAACTTAGATTTTTATAAGTAAATGTACTGTTTAACATCATTACTTGAATAAATTATCATCATATATTATTAATTGAATAATATTCTCATATAATTTAAATCACTTTTAAACTATTTTAATAATCATTCAAATTAAAAATTAATCAATTCTAATAAACATAGTCAATATTATTATTTAAAAATCAAATAAATCTTGACCGGGTACCCTCCCGCTGCAGAAAAAGGACAGCAAAAACACAAATTTTGTAATAATTATGATGTTGCCCATGGCATTAGCCATCGTGGGATATGACTGTGGATCCAACAGATCAAACATAACAACTATATCCTTATTAGAGGTAGGGTATTGCGAATCCACTGAACCTAAATTAAAAACAACCGAAACATATATTCAATTAATATAATTCAGCCGTACAGTAACAACAACAACAATAAAATGTAAAATTGAATTATACGATCAAAATTTTATTGTGGAATTTCCTCTCACATAGCAGTAGTGAGTAATAGTGAAGCAGAATTTATCAAATCAATTTTACACGAAACAACTGTTGACTCAAAATCAGACAAGACACATTTAGATTCAGGAGTAATTTGCAAATTATCGCAAAATTCTTGCATTGATGAAGAAGGAGGATATAGCTTTTGGGATCCTTTACCAAGAGATATCTGCCATTTCAACGAATATGAACGTTATATGAAGGTCCAGCCACGAAAATAAAAGATAATAGTACTGACGAAGTTTTCTTCTCATTTATTACGGATGACATAGCCTTTATTTTAGCAGAAAAAAGACATTTCGGAATATGTCAAGATACTTTAACAATAACAGAAGACCCTAAAATATTTATATTTGTAACAAAACCTGGAAACACATTTCTTCATAACATCAAACCTAAAATTCAAAATATGGATATATTTGGCTATGTATATTCATAATTTATTTATGTGGAAAAACATATTAGAACTGAAATAAGACGACTCTGTAGTGACCTTTTATATCATCGTTGGATGCTAGAAAGAGAAGTATTTAAAAATGCTTTGACTTTAGCTATTCAAACACCTGATTTAATTTTATGAAAGGACCGGGATACATAGCAGTACTTGCAGGAGAAGTGGTACACACTGTCAAATGTATACCAGTAGAAGTAACACAGAAAAATAAATGAATGTTACCTGCAGCTTCCAGGAGGAAAAGGAAATGAATCCTCATTACTCACTCCACAAACTCATATGTTATCAACAACAGGCACTGAAACAACTTGTAATCCATGTATACCTTTCATGTATAAAATAGGAGAACATTGGTATCAAGTCTTACCAAATGCGGTAGAAGCTAAAGACCCTGAAATCATGCAACCATCAAAAGAACCCACTAGGAAATACAACAAACCAGCCTCTTTAGCAACAAGCGGTATCTACTCTCAATCTGATTTAGATAAATTACGCAAGCATATTATGTTTTCAGTTGAAAAACCTATATTACTTAACACATTAGCACGAGGAGTTATGGGACAACCTGCAGTAAACCAAGGAGTATCAATAATGAATCTTATGAATACAAGAACTCTAAATAAAATTTCAGAATCAGCCTGGGGTCGATTTTGGACAGTATTTACAAATTTTGGAACAGCAATTGCTGGCTGAAGAGGAATAATACTAATTTTCCGTGGTATCAAATTAATTGCAGCTACAATACTTCATAGTTATGTCCTTCATAGCATGTTTGGTTGGTCCTTGTATCTGTTAGGAGCTTTATGGGATTCGGTTACTATTTTATTATTACATCAAGGAAAAACCAATGATGCTTTCAATCAACCTTGACCAGAGCATCAGAAAAACTCATTAACAGAATCCATTCAAGAAAATAAAAATTCAAAAGGTAACAGACATCAATCACAATCCAAAATACAAAGGCATGTACAGTAAGTTTAACATCTGGACATTCAAAAGTAATTTGCACAGGTACAAATAAATATAGAATCCAATAAAATGCAGCAAGAATACTACTCACAGTTTTAGGACAAACAAACACTACAATGACACCATATCCTATGGATTTATTAGTAACATTATTAAATCTTCAAAGTGTATGCAAGGAAAATGGCGTTCCTCAACCTTACTTTACGTTTATTCAACTAGATGACACTAGTGAAGATTCACTTTACATAGTAATAACTGAGACTATCTTTGTTAAAACAACGGGAGTTACTTACGATCCAGCAACTGCCCAAAATCATTTTGCAAATAAATTGATTCAATTTTTAAAACAAGAAGTTTTTCATTTTGAAGAAAATAACCAGGATAATCCCAGAAGAAAATCTTACCATCCATACCAAATAAATAATAATCCACCAGCACCATCAAACTCCCCGATCAGTTCCACCTCAACTTTACACGCCAAAAATCCATTCAGCAGCCCGATAACATATCCATTGATCAATATCCACTCAGAAAACGAAAGACGATGTCCAAACTGTAATTTCCTATTGTAAATCTCCTGCATGAAATCAACAAAAACTTCTTCCATTTAATAAAAATTTTACTAATCTAATCAATATTATGTTCTAGGTCAACGTCCAGAAGCAACATGACAACATCTCTCAATATATTAATTATTCTACTATTAACATCAACAAAAAATCAACAAAGTTTCATAAGCAAAAAATTTACAGAGCTCGCAGGAATGTACTACGAATATACAACAACAGAGGGATTAACAAATGGAAACTGGAATATAATTACACACTTTAACATTGAAGAAATCATATTAATTAATACAAATTTGAAGTCATTATTTGAAAAAATACTTCCCTTTTGCCATGAATAACAAAAAACAAATTTTTGTATTAGAGAACAACAAAACATAAGAATGGAATGACAGCAAAATATATTAAAAGACCTTATGCATAAAATAGAGAAATTTATTGAAACTTTTTTGGGAAATATAACTCACTTACCAGAGAAAGAAGATTTAGTCCATTTATAGTAAACATCCGAAATTTTCCTTTTTGATAATTTTTCACAACCTTATGCATGGATTAATAAAAATACTCATAAAATAAAATCGTCTTTTGAAAATATAAACTAACAATTTGAAAATTTATATAACACTATTTATACCTGGAAAAGATGGACTCAACTAAATCCACCTAATAGCATGGAAACTTATAAGATACATGTATCTAATTATTTAGTCCCAATATATGAATTCATTAAAGATTACATATCAAAATGCCGAGAAATATATTCAAATTTAACCTTTGGATTGAATAACCATGGTCATCTACATTAATTCCATAAGAAAATTACACCAATATATTTCTAGATATGCAATCAAATCAACAAAATACTTATTTTCCACCTCACCTAAAGTTTAGTGAACTACTTAAAGACTCACAAACTCGCATATACGAAATGGAAGACAAAATAATCTTTTTATTACAAATTCCACTATTTTCGAAAAAAATATTAATTTTCATAAATCTCACTCACTTCATTTAAAAAAAAAAATAAAAAATCATTCATTTATATCAAACCTACTACACCTTATATCGGAATATCTCCAAATAATGAAAGTTACTTCACATTTAATAAAGAATGTCTAAGAACATGTTCATTGTATTATTTTGGGTTCCTTTGCTAATCCGACTTTACAATTCTTAAAATAAAAGAAAATCAAATTTGCGAAACAGAAGTTTTAACATTAAAATCAATAGATACATGTGAAAATTATATTAGTCCATGGGAAAAACCTATTTGAACTCCTTTAGCTCAACCTAATATGTGGCATCGTTCATTACAATTTGATAAAACAATCAAATACTAATGTAAGTTTGAAAACCAATCAAAAATAAAAATGACAAATTCTGAAATTTTACAATTTAAACCCACTTATGTGATAAAAAATCAAAGTGAAATTATTCCGGAAATATTTCCATTTTAATTTATGTTTATAACACTTTTAACGATATCACTCATCATAATTAACACTATTTTCATTTATTTTAAAACGAGTAAGATAGTAAAAAAATACAAAAATCAGAAACAGATTTTGATTGAAATATTTTACATCAAGAAATGCTGAATAACGAAAGATAAATATATAAAACACCCAATATAACAATAAACCAAATGCCTGAAATAATCGAAGAAATCCAAATATAAATTTAAAATAAAGCAAAATACATGAGTGAAAGCAATTATATACGCTAAATATTGTATAAAATCCTATTTAAATATAAAAATATATATATATGATATAAAGATTACCTATCGACTTATAAATATTTAAAGACATGATAAAAAAATATTATAAAAGAAATTAATAACAATGCTAATAATATACCTTATTTTAAAATACGTAAATAAACTTACGAATCATAATCACAATTAATATATCAATTTATTATTAAATAATTACATTATATTAATTAATCATAAAATTGTATTTAATTATTGAAGATATGAAAATAAAATCACATTAATTAATAAACAATATTAAGAATTATATTAAAAATTTCAAACACTATAAAATACTAACCTCTACAAAACGTCCATCCAAAATCCGATATTTTCTATTTAGTACATTGAAAATTTCGTGCCGACCTTGCAGTTGCGGCATTAAAACTTCGACACACATAGCCCAATATTGGAAACCCAAATCGATCCAATCATAGGGAAAAATTAAATTTTCATTTAAATAATTAACGTAAAATTCTGGGACAACCCTCCGGAAATTAACGTCCATAGAATGGCGAACTCTCCTAAAATTGACCTAAAATTAAAACACAAAAAATTAAAATAAAAAAATAAAATAAAAAGAAGAAAAAGAGAGGAAAAAAATGATAAAAACTTACCTCAACCAATTTTAGGTTTTCCAAAATGCACCATTTTCCGGATACAGAATATACACCATTAATTCCAAATTTTCGTATTTACCTGGTCGGAAAACCCATGGGTCCACAAACACCGCGACTCGCTATTATCTAAACACAAATTTAACATTTCCTCGAAATGGAAATCCATTTTTTATTTTTTATTTTCCTTCTCTTTCAATACTTTCCTTTTTGATATAAAAGACTTTCGAACATCGAGCCCTCTAGAAGAAAACTAGCAGCAAAATATAACAAAACCAAAGAAATTTTTTTTTCTTCTATTTCTTCTCTAAAATATATTCTAGCATTTGTATTATACTATAATATATCAAACCATAAAATTTCCCCTTTAATACATAACTCAAACATTAAGAAACAAATCAATGGTGTAGATATACAATAATCCCCTCTTATCTTCTAAAAATGAAAGAAAACTATGTAGTCATTCAGATTTGCCTCAAATCAATAAAAATAAGAATATTAAATGCATTTATAGTACAATAATCGTTTATCTTCCTTTTAATTCCCAAAACAAATCCTCCTAACCAAGATAAAATACATGACTATCCAATTCTCTTAAAATAAATAACTGACAAGGAAATTAAAAACATTCATATAACGAGTTTCAGCATCAACAATTACTTACAACTAGTATTTTATTTTAGGGGTTTGCGATACAGAGTCCGAAAACACGAACACAAAACAAACAGCACTTCTTCATAAATTACATTTAACAAAGTAAAGGCTGAACCCCGTTCTAATTAAAATTTTCTTATAACATGTCACTTAATGAAACAGACGTGGGTGCTCCGGTACCACAAAAAGAACATTATGTATGCGCAATCACACATCGGGAAATCACGCTAGTAGATAGGTAGGGGAAGTTCTGTCGCACTGTTTTCGTACGAATAGCAAACTTGCGGCTAGAGTGCAGAAGGTTGTAAGATTGGTTTCGCTCCTTGTTCTGACTTATGAATCACAGTTTTGAATTATCCGATCCACACTATCGATATTGGAAATAAATACCTAAAAATCATGTGAAAGAAACTTTTCAGCCCCAGAAATATGGAATATGATATGATATATGATATCGCAATATTAGGCTATGTAATACCTGCTATCCCCGGAATTTAAGTTTTTCACCCTAAAGTAATATGTAATAAATGTTTTATCGCAATGGTGCATTATTTAAAATTTCCAACATCTGCGACCACTCTCGTGATATTATAACAATTCTCAGTAAACAATATTCCATTCCCATTACGTCATCGTCGATTCCTGGAATCCTTATCAATGTGAACTGAATTTATTAAACGTATTCATTTGATATTTGCCGACATGGGCGTCATATTTTATATGATTTTAAACAAT
Organism: Belonocnema kinseyi; assembly: GCF_010883055.1. NCBI lineage: Eukaryota > Metazoa > Arthropoda > Insecta > Hymenoptera > Cynipidae > Belonocnema > Belonocnema kinseyi. Next base: position 142,011,200 of record NC_046664.1, on the reverse strand, counting down.
TCTCGTTAACAAAATAACATTCTGATGACGTCATCATCGATTCCTGGAATCCTTATCTATGTGAACTAAATTAATCGAACGTTCTCCTTTGATATTTGCCAACAGGGGCGTCATATTTCATATAATATTAAGCAATTTCTGGGGTAAACCAAATTCCATTCTGATGACGTAATCGTCGATTCCTGGAATCCTTATCTATGTAAACTGAATTAATTAAACGTACTCCTTTGATAATTGCTAACAGGGGCGTCATATTTCATATAATGTTAAACAATTCTTCATAAACAAAATTCCATTCTGATGACGTCATCGTCGATTCCTGGAATCCTTATCTATGTGAACTAAATTGAGTGAACGTTTAAATACGTATTATTTTGTCACTCTCATGTTAATTATTGCATCATATGGTGAAATACTACGAAAAGGCTACAGAAATTTGATGGAGGGGGTAAGCGTCTATAAGAGGAGGTCAATTCTTCTCTTTCTTCAGTTTGTTGTCAGATGCCAGATTGTGATAAGGAAAAACAACAAGAGCTAAAAAGTCATTTAAACGTATTCCTAAAGAACATTCAAGAGCTAAAGCAAGCCATTCAAGTGCGAACCGATATACAAATTCTAACAAGGAAATTTAAAAGTGTGAATCTTGAAGATAACAAGCAGTGAAATAGAAGAAAAATGAATGGATTTCCTAAAATTTAACAAAACTGCTCGCAGTGAAGATTTTCTTCCAACAAAGAAGCTGACAGACCTATAAGTTAACAAGGGATATGAAATAACGGACATTAAGGAGGCTAATGAAAAATATGGAACGAGAACGCTTGTAATCATAGAAAACAAATTCACCGTTTTCCTACCTCAAAGAATGGCAAAACTGTTTGAAGAGGATAAAAATCTGTTTATGCAAATGAAGAAAGCCTGTGAAGATCAGCATCGTGAAATGATATATTTTGGTGGACGCTTCCACTCCATTGAATTTGTGGAGACAGATGTATAAGTGTGTGCAGTTTTTCAAATATTGCTCAGTCAGTGACAAGCTTCGGTGTGATATGCATCATGCCTTATACAACACAAAAGCAAATGCTACATACGAGCATATACAACCTGAATTCATCATTCACAAAACAAATTATTGTTGGTGCTGAATTTAAAAAAGACGGAAAGCTCGCCTCAGCAGTGAAACTTCAGGCCAGTCAACCTCATGCAAGTACTAGGCAGTCTGATAAGTACCTGAAAATTCTAAGAGATAGCATTAGTATTCACTAATATGAACCATTTTCGTCGAGCTTGATCCTTCAAATGACGCCTGTCAA
>NC_046664.1:142000583-142009790 GCF_010883055.1 Belonocnema kinseyi | reverse complement strand
GGGCATGAAGAAGCTCTGCGTGCGATGGGTGCCGCGTTTACTCACAGTGGACCAAAAACGAATTCGTGTGACAACTTCCCAGCAGAATTTGGCATTATTTTCACGTAAGCTGACCGAGTTTTTGCACCGATTCATAACCATGGATAAAACCTGGATCCACTACTACACTCCTGAGTGAACGCAACAGGCAAAACAGTGGAATCCACCGGGCCAAAGTGCTCCGAAGCGTCCAAAACCGCAACAATGGGTCGGAAAGGTTATGGCCTCTGTATTTTGGGATGCACATGGCATAATATTCGTGGACTATTTTGAAAAAGGTAAAACCATAACCGGAGCATACTATTCATCATTATTGGACCGATTGAAAATCGAAATCGCCGAAAAACGACCGCATTTGAAGAAGACAAAACCGCTTTATCATCACCACAATGTGCCTTTCCATTCATGCTTAGTTGCACAAGCAAAATTGCATGAAATCGGCTCCGAAATGGTTCCTAAGCCACCGTATTCACCAGACCTGGCCCCCAGCGACTATTACTTGTCCCCTAACCTGAAGATATGGCTCACCGGTAAGCGTTTTTACTCAAATGAGGAGCTCATAGCTGAAACTGAGGCGTATTTTGGAGACCATCCGATCGAGTACTTTTCGGACGGTATCAAAAAGTTAGAAAATTTTTAGACTTGCTGTATCGACCTAAAAGGAGAGTATGTTGAAAAATAAAACCGACTTTGGCCAAAAAAACGTCTCCGTGTTTCATTTTTCAGGGACTTATCAGACTGCCTAGTATAACCCTAAATCTTGAAGAGTGAAAAATATTTAAAAGTTACTTTAACCTCATGACACTCTTCTTCGATGGCCAAGAGAAGCAACAATGCATCTACTGTGGAAATTTCCACATACACATGACTATATCTTTTGGAAATTATATAGTGGCTTTGAAGAAAATTCAAGAAACGGAAAAAAATTATCCATTTGTACTGCAAGAAATAACGTTTGCTGTTCTTCAGGAAGTCAGCCCTTGCATAAGAGTATAAGAGTTTAAAGAGTAGGGCAATGAAAAAACTTATATTTGTTAATCTAATGCGATTTTAAATTCTATTTCTTGAAATGATGACTTTTATAGTCAAAAATCTAAATAAAAATATAATTTAAACTAAATTCGCCTTTTTTCACTTATTAGATTAAGGGTAGGTAGATGTGTAAGTAAAAAAGACATATATGCCCGAAAATAATCAACTTAATTCAGAAGAAACTGAAAATTAATACGAAAGATACTTACAAGCTAGACTTTTCTACCCAACTATTGTGTGAGTCATTGAAACCTAACCATTTTACAAATAGCTCATTTTTTCGCTTTTTCAGTACTTTTTCAACCAGATAAATGTCTGGATGTCTAACTTTGCCTAATTCTTACTCATTAAAACTACCTACAATAGCTTTATCCCAATAATCTTTAAGCATATATGTCAACTTTAAATTTTGCTTTCTCAACTGCATGTTTTACACTATAACTTTTGTATACGCCAAAGAACAATTTTTTCTCATTTTCTTCAGTAACATCTTTTGGTTTAAATTGTTAAACGTCGAGTACAAATTTATCTTGTATCGCTTCATAAGATTTTCAAAATGTAAGTTGTAAAATCTTTTCCTCCATCAACATGTACATTTTTCGGTATGCATCCTTTGTCAAGTATAGATTCCATAGCTGTAGCTACATCTTCACCCTTCTTGGATTCAGCTGGAATAGCCCAAGCAAATTTGAAAAATATATGAATTACAGTCAAAATGTACTTGTATACTTTGTTTTCTTTTGTATAAGGTTGCATTTCAACAAGATCCGCTTGCCAAGCCTCATCGATGCTACGGATATAAAAAGTGTCGACGTTGATAGTTTCTTCTAGCAGGCCTATGTAGCTCCTTCGCTAGTTGCAGCTTTTCGTAATTCATTTTATAGTGTGTTCAGCTTGGCATCTAACTCAGAAATGAGCTCTGAATTGCGATGCGCCAGTTCTTGAATGGAATCCACATCAACATTCCAAATATTTAAATTTTTATATGAGGAAGTTTCTAGAGTTTCAATCATCATGTTATCGTTAACAACTTCAGTTCGCAAGGAAGCTATGACATCATGCAGAGTCCGAATTTCTTGCTGTAACACATGTTGCATCATATTTAAATTTATTGCATCACCTAAATCTTTTGCATCAGCTTTTTCTTTCCGATATCATAATGCCCATCGGTGGTGAATTTGAATCCAACTCCTGGTGGACCTCGACTTGCCATCTTAGCTCGCTTAATATGACGTCCGAACACATCGATAATCATTTTGCAAATGACCAAAATATCGTCAAATTGATTAATAAATATTAATTTTCAATAATAAATTGATAAATTATTATTTTTTAATTGATTACTAAATAATTCCAGCCTCTCGTAATTCTTCAATAGTTGACATAATTTCATTTGTGTGACTTTGATTTCTCGCTGCTTGAGATGCTACCAGTAAACGCAATCTATCAACTAATTCGTTTGGATCATCCCAATGAATGTAGTCTAATTTATTAGACTCTGTACCAACCATATATTTTGAAATTAAACCGTTACCCATTGAAGGGCGCTTTTCAATTCGTTTATTGTTAGTTTTCAAAGGTGAAAGGGCAATTAGTTTTTTTATGAAATTTGTATATTTGAAATATTTATTATCTCGAAAATTTCCATCAACTCTATAATGTTTTCGATGCAAATTTGTTGAAATTGCAATATGTTTATAATTTTCAAGATCTTCATTATTTATAAAAGTACTATTTGGTATCTTTTTAAACAAAAGTTCAAGCAAACCCACATTCTTTGGATAGCTTACAGTGCTTATGTTAATAAGATTTTTATTGAAACTTATCGAAGAATGTCCAATCATTAGTCTGTCTTTCGATAATTTTCGTACAACATAAACATTATCTATATCTCTCCTTCTCTCCCCCGACTTTTGAAGATAATCAATTGCTATATCATTTGATGGAAAGGAAAATGGTGTTTCTAAATCCTCTGAAGCCTCAGAATCGTATGCTGACAAGAATGAAGTTTTATCATCATCTTGATAATTTTGCTCTTTACCATCATTTTGAAACTCTTGCTGAAATTTTTCTTCAGATTCACTCTTGATTTCATTCTTCATTTTATTCTATGCTTCATTTCCGATTGGATCATAACTTTTAACAGTTTTAAAACCATTAACTATTTTCTCAAGTGGTGTAATGATGAGCTTAAAGATATCATTTAATTGCATACGTATTTATTGCTTTTCCAGATTATCAAAACAGGCAAAACTTTTTGTATATCTACCTTGATTCAGATTTCTATCCTTATCAATTACAACAAATCCATTCTTATCATCATACCAGCAAGCTAAAAACACTTTCTTAAATTGTGAATGAGACATGTCACTATTCACATGATTATCATATATATGCTTCAGATTCATTTCATCTTGTTTAAACAATACAAGCAAATTATCATTACCACGTATACGATGTTTCGGAATACGAGCATATGTCTGACTCAAATAGAAACAGTCAACGTCATTGTACCTACCCATTGAAAAAAATGCTTTTATATTATCTTGCTTTTCACAGGATACATCACCAAATACAAACATTTAATTTGAATTAGGTTCATTTGGTATTACAACATCAACATGCTCATTGAAAATATAGTACTAAACACCAGCTACTGAGTTTAGAACTTTGTATAAAAATTTGTATCTTGGTTGATTTAAGGATTTAGAGTAACATAAACATTTTCAAATCTCGATCGATTTGGATGTATTAATAGAGCCAACAAAGCATTTGTCTTGCCACAGTTGGATGGTCCAAAAATATTGCTCGTACACTGCTTGGCAACAGATGTCCATGCCGTTTTTCTTTTTTCCCATGTTGTACAAGCGAATCGAAATTATCGATAGGTAGCTTTATAGGTCGTGCTTCAAACTGCATATTGACTATGACTGAGTGAAAAACTATAAATGTCAGGTTTATGTACGTTCAGTCTTTAGTCTGAAAGTATCTCTGAAACATATATGATCGTTCACGGTGACAAACCTACAGTCAGTTGCAAACGATCCTCGAAAAAGGCAAGGCGTGGCAAAGATCTGTTGAATGGAATTATTAATAATATTCCTGTAGAGTTACAGATTACGGGATACAAGTACTGTGGACCAAGCACGAAATCGGCAAAACGAATTGCGCGAGTTGATCCTGGAATCAATCCTCTTGACGCTGCTTGTAAGGAGCACGATATAGACTACTCACAAAATAGAGAAAATATAGAGGCTAGAAACTCAGCTGACAGTGTACTAGCTGAGAAAGCTTGGAAACGTGTCCTCGCTCAAGACGCAGGCTTGGGTGAAAAGGCCGCTGCTTGGGGAATAACTAATGCAATGAAAATTAAATCGAAATTTGGTATGGATCCAAAAATAAAAGGTCTACCACCACACTCAACAAAATAGTTACAGCAGCTGAAAAATCAATGATACCAGGTAATAATGCACAAACTGTTTTCAAATCTGCTCTCAGAGGTGCACGTGCAGCTGTGAAAAAGACTGGTGAAAAAAATGTAAAGAAATCTCGAATTTTACCAGTTCCGAAGAAGTTGGGTGGCTTTCTACCCTTTATTATACCCATCTTTGCCGGTCTAAATGCTACTGGTGCGCTAGCTGGTGAAGCTGCGGGAATAGCTAAAGCTGTTGATGATTTGAATAATGCAAAACAAAAGCTTGAAGCTTAAAAAGGTTGGATTTAGCTATAATACTCTATTACCATGGAGCAAGAGCATCAGTCGACAACAGACTGTCAAAGGGATAACACCTCAAAACCTGCTGCTGCTGAAAAGGCTGGCTTTCGAGGTCACACCACTCGCAAAGGAAGAGAATAAAAAGATTTTCTATGCTTGCATCTGTATTTTTGTATATCATCGTTTAATTGTTTGTCATGGAGGGGGAAATTTTAAATATTAAAACTCCCACTATTTTCGACCAATCTATCTCTCATTGTGAAGTGCATGCACACCAGTCGTATGCTTCATCAGGTTTCAATAATAGTGATGAGATTAGAATTGCAGTTCAGAATCAAAATCATTGTCACCTGCCGAGCAAAAGTTCACTACACGTACACGGAAGAATCATAAGAACTGATGGAGCACCAGTAACAAACATAATTTTAGTTTCTAATGCCATCTGCGATTTGTTTGAAGAAGCAAGATATGAAATCAATGCAATAGAAATTGATAGAAATGAAAATGTTGGTCTCACTATTCTCATGAAAAATTATGTATCTCTAAATCCCGGACAATTCCGTTACATACAGAATACTGGCTGGCTTGAAATAAATGATAATAATCAATCACTAACCATCGCCACTGGTTACTTTGATGTAGCCATACCTCTTAGCATGATATTTGGTTTTGCTGAGGATTATCACAAAATCATTGTCAATGCTAAACATGAACTTATTTTGACAAGATCAAAAAGTGATGCAAATGCCATCTTGCAAGCAGCCCCCATTGAGCATTATAAAATTGAAATTAATAAAATGGAGTGGTTATTACCTAGTGTTAGATTGTCAGATTAGTAAAATAATTTAAAGCAAATTATTTTAGCTTTGGTCTGGTAAATGAATGCAATTATTCAGTTTGTGGCTAATACCAGTGGCGGGGTATTTATTTCAAGATCTTATTGAGATGATGACGCGTTTCGGTACAGATCTGTACCCTTATCAAATCGTAGTTGCATTTCTTAACAAAAGTTTGTTGGAGCTGAAAAAGCAAGGTATTTTACAAATATCATTGTACACTATAGTTTTATAAAGTTCATGCCATGATGTAGTGAAGAAATAAAACCTTTAAAGAGACAAAATATATTTAGATGGTTTTGGAAACTGAAGATAGTTGAAAGTATTTTATAAATAACAGTGTTATTTATAAATACATATTGAAATAATATAATTTTTAAAAGAGTTTTTTTGTTTGTTTGTAAATGTAAATTGGAGTAACTCTATATTCACTAAAAAATGTTTGAAAGTTTTTTGAAATTTATGACAATTTTGTAGATAATAGTTGTATTTGTGTTAAAAATAATTGTAGATCATTATAAGAAGGTATTGTTTATAATCTCAAGAGTAAATCGTAGATTATTTTATGTTGTTTAGTTATATTTTAAGAAAGTCATTAGAGACAGACAAGTGACACTCATGAATTAAAATTATATAACAGTATTTTGAGGTTGTGTAATAAGTCATGTAATAAGTCATGTGATAAGTCATGTGATAGGTCATATGATACTGTTTGAGCGGGAAAAGGACTGCTTTTTTAAATTTTAATTTGAGAAATAAGATTGTGATATATAATACTTAGGTTTTGGATGTCAGTTCTGTAATTTATAGCATTTATTTCGTTTATCATATAAACCATTTCAAGAGTTAATCTTTTTTCCTCATTTGTTCAATATTTAAAATTTTAATGTCTTTTATATTAAAGTTAAAGTTGTGAAAGTGTAGAGTGGCATGTTTTGCTAAGGCAGTGTTATCTTTATTATTTAATATGGATCTTTCATGCACTCTAATTCTAACCCCTGTGTGTCTTAAAGATTGTCCAATGTATATAGCTTTACAATTCAAGCATGGTATTCTATAGATAGTGTTTACTTTATGTAATTTGTCTGTTAGATCTTTAATGTTAGGAAAAAGAATTTTATTAAAAGTATTTTCCACAGAAAAAACAATTCGTTTGTTATCTTTTTTAGTGAAAATTCTGAAGAAAATTTCATCAAAACCATTAATAAATGGCATTACTATAACTTTCTTCTGATCAATAGTTTGTTCGTTTGTATTAATTGTTTTTTAAATAGTTTTGTAACGTTCAGTTATCTTCAGTTTCAACAAATCTATGGGGTAACCATTTTTTAATAAGGTATTTTTAATCATTTCTAAATTTTCATTATGAAATCTGCTATCTGACAATTTTATCGCTCTATCGACGAAACCAAAGCTGACACCAATTTTATTGTACATTGGGTGATGCGAAGCAAATTTGAGAAAACGTCCTGACCATACAGGTTTTCTATACCAGTTTGTTATAATTCTATTGTCTATTATTTCTAGTGTTAAGTCTAAAAAATTAATTTTCTTTTCTTTTGCTAATTCAATAGTGAATTTTTATTTTTAATTTATAGAGTCAAATTATTCAAGAATATCATTGATTTTATTTTTTGGAAGGCAAATTAAAGTATCATCTATATATCGATAATAGAAAATAATTTTATAGTTTAAATTATTTAAAATTTCTTTTTCAAAACTTTCCATCACTATGTTTTCAGCTGCTGCAGAAGTGGGCGACCCCATGGGAAGTCCAAAAATTTGTTTATAGAAGACATTATTGAATTTGCAATAAGAAGATTCTAGGCATAAACTGAGAACTGCATTAAAGTCTTTTTAATTTAAAAAGGTGTGTACCTTTATTTCATTCCATTTTTTGTTGATTGAGTTTAAAATTAATTTCCAGGATATATTTGTATGCATAGATACAATATCAAGTGATACGATTGTATATTTATTAGGTATAATAATATTATCCATTTTTTTTAAATTCCCAACTGTCTTTAATGTGGTATTCAGTTTTTCCAACAATTATCTGTACAATTTGCTTTATGTAGTTTAGGTAAACCATAAAATTTAGGTGCATTACCATTTGTACTGTGATAGAAATTATATTTATTTTCATCAATAGTTTTATTATTTTTAAGTTTTGTTGGTAGTTGTGTGAGTTTAGCTTCAATTACTTTTGTCTGCTATGGTTAGGATAATATCTTCATTTGTTTCTAAACAAAATTTTTATTTTTTTTTTATTTTTTGTTTTAGTTCAAAATCTATTGTATTAAATTTATGATTATGAATCCAGTTTTGTGTCCAATATGAAATTCTATTTCTAACTTGAGTGCAAATTTATTGGTATCATTAGTGGTCCAGTTTTGCAGATTGACAAAAAATTGATTAGAAGGTTTTATAATAATTTTTTTTTTAATTAAGATGGTCTTGAATATTATTAATCTCTATACATATATCTTTAATTTCTTTCTGTAGAATTTTTTTACCTAATAAAAATATTGATTTTTCTATAGAGTTACATACCTTTTTGGAGAAACAACTTATATTAAAATTTAGGTTATTGATAATATGGTTAGGTAGTATATTGTAATCTTTACATCGAAAAAAAATATTTTTTGGTTTTTGCGGTTTTCAGAGTAAAAGGAGAGCCTTTTTCATTCCTTTACAACACTCACAGTGTAGAATTCCAATAAGTTTTCGAACTTGGGAAATGTATGAATATCATCTACTTCAAACTACTTCAAACCATGTTTGGACTGTAAAAACATCAAAAAAATTGGAAAACCCAAGATTTGTTGTACTTGGATTTCAAACAAACAGAAAAAATAATACTATTAGAAGCTCTAGCAACTTTAATCATTGCAATTTGCCTAATGTAAAACTACTTTTAAATGATCAGTGCTATACTTATAGTAATTTGAATCTTCATATTAATCGAAATAGGTATGCTCTTCTTTATGAAATGTATATGAACTTTCAAGCTAATTACTATGGTGAAGAAACGCAACCATTGCTGTCGAGAGGAGAATTTATAGACTATGCACCTCTAGTAGCAATTGACTGTTCTGAGCAAAATGAGTCCTTGAAATACGGACCAGTTGACGTGCGATTTGAATTTCAAACTATTGAAAATTTTCCGGCTCAAACAACGGCATATTGCTTAATTTTGCATGATTGTATACTTGAGTATAAAGCAATAAGTGGTGTGGTGAAAAAGTTGATATAAAAACTGCTGTAACCGAGTAGAAATAGTTTAGTTGCATATGTATAATTAATTATAATCTATTTATTTTTAAGTATAATGCACTGGTTTTTTTCTATTGAAAATAAAAAATAATTTTAAATGAAAAAGAAAAATTATGTTGTTTTTTCAGAGTTCATTGTCCGTGTAATAATAATAAGTGCGAATAGTGGATAAGCGAATGATTGTTTGGTGAACATCGTTAACATTGGTACAGTCTGTCAAGTTAAAGCGTGGGTGGCTTTACTCGCAGTGGGTAAGGTGTATCGACATGATTTTGGTGTCAAAACATTAAGAAGAGCTCCCTCTTTCAT
>NC_046664.1:141993757-142000483 GCF_010883055.1 Belonocnema kinseyi | reverse complement strand
GAGGGAGCTCTTCTTAATATTTTGACACCAAAATCATGTCGATACACCTTACCGACTGCGAGTAAAGCCACCCACGCTTTAACTTGACAGACTGTATAGTCAATAGCATTCAATTTAGGAAAATGATTAGCATCTAATTTTTCAATGAGAAGTAAATTTGCTTTAAAAAAATGTTATTTTCAGGTTGAATTAAATAAAAAAAACAATTTAGATTCAATTGATTTTATTTTGTTCACAATAACTTGTATTTTACAAACAATTTTACAGTTTTTCGATTTCTTCATCTTCTTCTTTTGTTGCTATTTCGAATGATATATATATTTTTTTATTCACAGCAATATGTAGATTATAGACTATATCTTCCACATGAAAGCTTATACACTGGTGCTAGGTCTCTATCTCTCTCACTCACCGACTCATATATCCACATCACTCGTCACATTTATCACCTCGCTTGTTTCTACACATATATACAATTTTTTGTTTAGAATCACTGTACATAATCCTAACTCTCCTTTGAGAATTGAATTCTGTTTTTTTTTTTTTTTTGAAAATGAATATTAATTTTGATCAACATCCATTGCCTCCTGTGATTGAAATTTGTAGCTCCATGGAAGTGTGTCGGTTTATGAGGAAGCAGCAACCTCTCATCATCTCACCAGCTGAGGGCGATCTAGTTTTGCTCAATCGAGTGAACTTCATGTTTCCGGCTTCGAATTAACCGTTGAGGTCGAGTAAGAGTTTGATAATGTAGCAAAGTTAGCCTATATTCCTCAAACATGATTGTCCTCAAAGTGGACCCTTTAATCCCTTTGGCTTTCTTTTTCTCCCTTTCTTCACAGAAAAGTTGATAGGAATATAATTTGGACCTTAGCCCTACAAATTCATTTACAATTTTCCCGTTACATTCATCCTTCATGAGTCTCAAGACTTTTTTGTTTAGTAATTCAATTTCGTATATATTATTTGATGGATAGTCTGAGCTGTCAAATTTATCGGAATATTTTTAATATACTCATAAAAGTTTAGTTCTGTAGTGTGGTCAATTAAGCTGTCTGTGTCGGTGTAGAGGAATTTTGTCTTATCACCGAATGTGTACTTCATGTAATTATAATGAAAGTCATGAATCATTATCTTTCATATGTATAGAACTGTGAAGCCTCTATAGATGGGCTTATTGAATGTAATTTTAGTTTTACTCATTTCAATGATCACCATGTCCTCACCAAATAGAGTGCAGCTATGAAAGTTTGGTTTGGCAATCAGAGCTTTTGCACCCCGTCTTTCCTCCCACTTTTTCACTAACCTAACATCTTTGTTCTTCCTTACGTTCTCCATGGTCTTTCCAAAAACAGAGTTGTTCATGAGTTTGAAGAAATTTTTTTCAAATTCATTTTTTGCCTTCTTTCGCAAAACAGTATTCAAATCAATATAGACTTTTAGCCATGGCTTTTTGCTTGAATTCTAAAACTCGATGAATTTTAACAAGCTTCATTCCCATTTTAAATACTGTTGTAAGTTTTGATAATGGAGAACGTAATTCGTCTTTGATTTCAAATTGGTAGTTAGTTTCAAGATTTTAAACATTGGAAGAGGAGGTACAAAACATTCTGGACACAATGGTAAGTCTTTTGCAAATCATGGAGTTCTTTAGATATTCCAAATCTACTTCAAGAATATAACCTATTTCTGAATCATCGGGAATGTTAAAAAAATTTGGTTCGTTTTCAAAATCAGTGAATAATTTAAAATTGGTATAGGATAAAGATTGGCACATAGCTTAACCGTATTGATTGTTTATATGGAAATAAGTGATATAGGAGTCAGGTACATTTTCATCAAAATTCGATCCCATGAATCTATTATTTGCTTTCGCATACCTGTTGGAGCACTGAGACACACCACCTCTTATTGGTCCTTCAACAAGTAATAACATCTCTTAATCTGTTAATAGATCGAGTTCAATTCTAGTATACTTTAACATAGCATCGAAAGAAAGCCCTGGTGCTGTATAGTAGTGTAATGGATTCAAATTATAAGTTTTAATGCAGCGACTTCTGAAACTTTCAAAAATGTCCTCCAAGAGAAAAACATCAGTTTTCAAGTATAAATCCGAATATTCACCTAATGTTTTTAAGTTAAATTTTTCCCACAACTTGCACACATGATTATAATCTTCATCTGAAATACCCTCACCATTCAATTTAGAATAAAATTCCTCTTTTGCTGGCAGACAATCTTCATATAATTTCTGCCAATTATCAACATAATTGTATGGAAATACCCCTTTTCTTGTTAATAATTCAAATTCATCGTCATTTGTTGAATATTTTCTTGTAATAATTTTTGCATCATTGCTCAGATTTGAAGCTAATTTGGAGAGGCTACTTGGCATAAATAAAAAAAAGTCTATGAATTTGAGTTTAACTTTTGTATTTTGCACCCTTTTTGTAAAGGATATATATTTTTCTTTGTTGATAGGTAATAATGAGATATCACCCTCAAAGCTTGCAGACAATTCTTTGATGAAAAAGTGAGAGTCGTAGCCAGATAAATTATGAAATACTATGGGAATTACATGTGAGTCTTGGTAATTTACGTTACAAATGTCATGAGAAGGGCCACGGTTTTTACTTGTAAAATGGTCATGATCCCGATGTTTAACATCATCTTGGTTAAAATCTTGTTTGCAAATATGACAAACTTTTGCGTTTTGAAAATCATAATCTTGCTTTAATGTTAAGAATTCCATTAGAATTGGATCTTAAAAATAAGAATCTACTTTCTCAGCTATCTTTTTGAACTCAAGGACAAGCCACGTGATGCAGTCCTTTCCACGATAAACTTGAGGTTCAGATTGTGAATGGTCAAAGCTGTATTTTGTGTAATAAGCAATACTTGTATGTATATGTTTCTGATAAGCATTTCCATGCGTATTGACAAATGGCTCTAACAAACACTCTGTCAGCATATACTGCAAATTGAACCCTCTCTTTGTATTTATAATTTTTAAATTTCAAAATGTTATCTTCTTCTGTGGTGAGTATTAGTGTGTAACTATTATACAGATTGTCACAATCAATTCTATGTTTTTCAAAAGATTTCTCAAATTTAAAGTGAAACAAACACCTGTCACAAAAATAATTGAAGCAAATCGCTTTTGTTATTTGTGATTTCACTAGTCTAGATAGATTTTTGATTAAAGCAAAATGATAAACTTCTACATTTGAATCAAGAGTAATTGGAAACTTGATGTCATTATATTTAAGTTCTGAACCATCAAGCTTAAGATAAAAACTGATTCTTCCTGCATCTTTTTTAACTGGGTGAAGAGCTGCCATTACTGACTAGAGAAAACAATACGAGTCTTTATTTTTAATATTAACTACAGCTTTTTTTCTCTGTATAAAATCAGGTAATTCAATGAAAGTTTGAAGCTCTAACTTGAAAAGGGGCGTATCTACTTATGTTAACTGTTAAGCTGATAACTTTTTATTGATCTCAACCCTGAATCTGATGTTTTTAAATCTTTAATTTTAACTTCAACTTGTTGACGAATTTTATCCTCAAACCATTCACCAATATTCGCAGACGCTTGAATAACATTATTTTCAGTGCAAACACGTTTTACATCGATTTTTTCCTCCCCTTCCACTAATGCCTTGAACATACCTGTGAATTCAACGCAAGCTTTAATATTACCTATACTATTAATTACATTCGTAATTCATGGAATACACATGCGTTTACAATCATCCAAAAATCTATTTAAATCTTTATGAATTAAATTTTTTATAAGTCTCGTACTTATTCGTGTTCAAAACGCACTTGCTACATCATCCCAACTCACCCTCTCTCTCAGTTTGTTCGAAGCTTCATTTATACCAATTCCTGTCTTGAAAAACTTCTTGAATTTTCTACTTGCTGTCTTCAGATTACCAATTAACGTCATAATCGCATGTTTTTGGCCCACGGATAGCAGAATGTTCTTCCTCAATATTTTGTTTATTATCCTGATGTTTTTAGTTCCAGCCCTCGTACATAATCTAATTTCATGAGCTGCTGGGGGTCTCTCGAGTATAAGTTGATATCCCATTTTCATGATTTTTAGAACTTTTTTACATTTTTCTAAGTCCATTTTTAGCTTTAAATGAAATCAGCGAACACTTATAGAAACACTGTATCGATTTTTAGTTATTTCAGGTTGTATAAGTCCTGTTATCAACTGATGACACTTGTAGAAACACAGTGTAGGTTTCAAGTTATGTAAAGGTTAGGTATGTCTTATTATTAGCTGATGACACTTATAGAAACACTACACAGATTTAAGGCAATTTGAAATTATGCGAGTCTTGTTCTTAACTGATGGAATCACCGAAAAAATTGTACTTTGATATAGATCTTGGAGCGTTTTATACTTCAAACCAACTCGTGTTTGTTTACTCGTACAATGATCAAAAACAGACAGCGCATCGCTTATATGGTGCCAATATTGGTGAAATATGGCAACACTGTCGATAAAAATTCCAGGAATCATGATAACGTCATCAGAATGGAATTTTGTTTATCGAGAATTGTTAAACATTATATGAAATATGACGCCCCTGTTGGCAAATATCAAAGGAGAACGTTTAATTAATTTAGTTCACATAGATAAGGATTCCAGGAATCGACGATGACTTCATCAGTATGGAATTTTGTTAACCCCAGAAATTGCTTTACATTATATGAAATATGACGCCCCTGTAGGCAAATATCGAAGGAGAACGTTTAATTAATTTAGTTCACATAGATAAGGATTCCAGTAATCGATGATGACGTCATCAGAATTGAATTTTGTTTACCGAGACTTGTTTAACATCATATAAAATGTGACGCCCATGTCGGAAAATATCAAAGGAGAACGTTTAATTAATTAAGTTCACATTGATAAGGATTCCAGGAATCGACGATTACGTAATGAGAATGGAATTTTGTTTACCGAGAATTGTTATATTATCACGCGAGTGGTTGCAGATCTTGGAAATTTGTAATGATGCACCATTGCGATAAAACATTTAATACATATTACTTTAGGGTGAAAAACTTAAATTCCGGGGATAGCACGTATTGCATAGTCTAATATTGCGATATCATATATCATATCATATTCCATATTTTTGGGGCTGAAAAGTTCTATTCTCATGATTTTTAAGTATTGATTTCCAATATCGATAGTGTGGATCGGATACTTCAAAACTGTGATTCGTAAGTCAGTACAAGGAGCCAAACTAATCTTACATACTTCTGCACTCTAGCCGCAAGTTTTCTATTCGTACGGAAAGAAGTTCGCCAGAACTCCCCCTACCTATCTACTCACGCTGATTGCAAGGGAGCTGCTAAACAAAGCGTAGCAAAAAAGAAGTGTTTCTATCCTAAATCAACAATATAAATTGATAACAGATGACGATCCAACAACTACAACAGACATAGAAAATGCACCTCGCAAAATATTGTTCTGCTGGGAAAATAGTTGTGAAAGGTTTTATGCGAAAAATCACACAACAAAATTTTGTACCGCCAAAAAAAGCAATAAATCTTATATAGAAAATAAATAAATGACACCTGAATTTAGATAGTAGTAATATTTTATTTAGATACAGTTAGAAATGTACTCGACTAAAATCATAAATGTTGTATTTGTATGGAAAAAATCAATGCTTCAAGTATATTCAATCGAGATATATGACAGCACATACAGCCCTATCAATATCACGTGAAATCATAGGAATGTGAAATAAATCTTTACAATATTGCAGCATTAATCAAAATAATAGGAAATCATGAGTTGACGAAAGCGATAATATAATAAAATCATAGAAATCAATGTGCTTCATAAATCTTGATAATTCATGTATATCAAAATTATAAAAATATATATTGTAACCTTTCTCTGTTTCCGAAATCTATGTATTAATTAAAATGAAAGAATCTATGTATCAATCAAAACAAGAAAAAGATAAAAAATTTTAAAAAATCATGTATCGATGAAACATTATATGAATAATAAATTTAAGAAAATGTAACTCTAATACAATCTTATATATATATCCACCTTTGGGTGGACGGAGCAACTGAATCACGACTTGCTAGACTGCTACGATGCGAGTGTGGCCCGTGAACGGGGTTACATGGCACGGCTGAATGCTCTGTGGTGCGAGAAACACCCGGAGCTATCGCACTTTTCGCAGCAACGTCTGCGAAACCATGCTGAACTACTCCGGAAAAGGGGCTATGTAAGCGGAACGCCTACACTACCACAGCTAGAACAAGCCGGCAATAAAGAAAGAGAGGCGACACTAAGACCAACCGCGGGCAGGCATCCAATAGATGAAGAGCGATGCCTTACGACCCGGAGAAACATCAACACCAAGGTTTCTCTCATGCCTAAAGATCTGGCTGAAATGGATGACGAGCTTCGTGGATATTTTTCCGGTGAATCCGACCTCTGGGCTATCAATTATTGTGTGTATAATGCAGCGAGAGCTTTGGCCGATGCGAACCGTAAAACAAAACCAACGGCTGATCATAAGACCAAAAGACGAATGCATCAACTTGCCATAAAGGTAGGCTAGGCAAGACAGCACGCGTCCCGCATTCAATGTGTGATTGACTACATCACATCTGGCAGGAGTTTTACCGCCAAGGTTCGAAAGTTCGCGCGCGAACTCCGGACCCGTTATCACA
>NC_046664.1:141968267-141993657 GCF_010883055.1 Belonocnema kinseyi | reverse complement strand
GAATGAAAAGAAAGAGAGGTATCGAGACCTTATAAGGGAGTTGCAACGATTGTGCCCGGAATATTCTGTTAAACTGATCGTCCTTATCATCGGCGCTCTTGGTGGTCCCAAGCTTTCACTTGCTAATAGCCTAAAAAGCATTCCCTGCGTGTCAACAGTATGCTAGAACACTTGCGGGAAAAATGCAGAAGGCGGTTGTCCTCGGGTCACTCCGTGTTCTTAGGGTGCACGAGGCTTTTGCTGGATCGTCGTATTGATTCCTTTACAGACTGTAAGCACCTATCTCACGGTTGTGAGACGTGGTTATAGCTGAAATTTTACCGCGATTACGCTGGAAGCGGGTGCAATTTTTCCGATTAGCACCCGCTCCCAGCGAAATCCTGCGGTTGTCCTTATGACAAATTTTTAATTATATATATAATCATACAATCAAGAACTCGATTTCTATCTCAGAATTCTTCTAAGAATCATGTAACCAAATCTTTCAGATGTCACGTATTGCGTGATTTTCGATATGAATTGTATTTAAGATATGAGGATCCATAATACTATGAAGAAAATGGATAGAAGAGATTTCAGAAATAAGGGAGATTGCACTTCCTGCACCATTTATCATCACTTATTCCACTCGTCTAGCAGAAACTCATCCCCTTAATTCTGGAGTTCAACAATTGCGGTCCATCTATGTAATATTGATCCCACGTGGACAACAGAAGATGCTTCTTACCTCGCGAGGGGAGTCGAATACCACGTGTAAGAGAATGGTACCTCGGTTCACCCACCTTCATATAAACGGTGGACCTTCACACTTCCAGTTGCAGCCCGCCGCCACTCTTAGTCTGTCGTGATAATCTAAATCTTCCTGACCTGCAGTCCGTCGCCGCTCTCAGTTCCGAGATACTTGCGGTCCTCGCAGCCTAACATCAATGTTTCATCAAGGTACAAGTCTCTCTCTCTTTCTCTCTCTCCCTCAAATCTTTCTTATTATCTCTCTTTTTCATTTCTCTAAATTCTTCGCTATCCTCTTCCTCAATGTATAATGTAATTTAGATGTATGTATCAAAGATTTCATTGTATGATATCTTATTTAATAAATCTCAATTGTAATTCAGTTGTTCCGAATTTCTAGCAATACCCTGAGTCACTCTCGCTAGTAAATAGATGTTTATAAGTGTTGAACGTAACATTATGCTGAATATGTTATTCTTATGTAAATTTTATATTCGCCATCTGTAATAGAACCCAGGCCATAATTATTTAAGCCATCTCTAACAGCCTTAACTTTGTTGAAATCGATTTTAATGAAACCATGAGTAACTGTAATTACCAAAAAATGCATATTTTAGAAAAAGTTTTGTATATATTATTTGTTTAAATGTTATTGTATTCAATCTTGATTTTAATCGTTGATGATTATTTTATATGTTTTATGGGTATGCTTACAGATATACCCACAAGTTTGTTTGAAGAAATTTTTTTCATTGGAATTAGGGTCTTATGAAAATACTTCATTATAAAACATGCATTTCTTAAATTATTAGATTGGCAAACGTTTCGACCACGGATATATATATATATATATATAATAAATGAAATTAAAATTAAAAGTTTTGGCATTCAATATTTAGTAAAAAAATGTTTTCATGCATAAAATTAGTATTTACATGTCATGTCTTGTGTGGTCGTCCCGCTCCATCGCAGAAGGATGAGGTGATCGCGGGGAAGTAAATCACTTCGTAATCCTACATCCACAAAAATCCCAAATACGTCGCACAGAGACATACACACTTAAAGTTTCAGATGAAGTCAATGGAAAGAAACATAGAATCAAACGATTGAGAATGTTTATAAAACAGAATTTCTGTAAATATAAAAAGGATAGTTTTCGACGTAAAGAACATTAGAGAGATCCGCTCCGCTTCAAATCACGAAGAAATCTGAAAAAGTATTCACAGAGGTCCTCCAATTTTACAACTTACCTTTAACATATGAAATGCTAATAAAAGACGTAATTTCCGCCTTTGAACTATTTCGTCAACTCTAAGTTGTTCATTTTGGGCCAAAATATGTAATCTAAAATTTATATTATCTTGAATCAATTTTTCCGGATAAAAGTGGTCGCGAAGTGTGTCTTTCACTAATCACAAATTTTTTTTGATAATATTGTTTATCCGAAAGAAGAATGGCTCTGTCAACCTTATTAAAGACTACACTTTTTTTTGTACTTCTGTGGCTGATTTGAATAAAAATTTGGGGATCTACCTGACTATAAAGCTACCATAATATAAAAAAAGTGGTTGAAAATTACCTTATTATACAGTGAACATGAAAATACTAGTGCTTCACGTAGTTATTTGACTTCAATATTTAAAAATTATTGTCATTTTAAAATAACATGCAGACAGGAAAATTCCAGTAACGTCACTTTCGGACAGTGTGATTTTACGTTCCTCCTGTAAAATTAAAGTATCAATGTAAAAGTGCAGAGTCTATCTCGAGACAAAGAGACGCATAATCTCAAAAAACACAAAACAACTATTTAATTGAAGAAGTCCATTTATAGATATTATACACCGAAAAAAATGTCTTGCACCTGTATAGAAGGAATCAGCTATTTTGTCTAGTTAGGACATGCGACAGCTTTACAAACCTAGTTAGAATAACAAGATTCATCTTATTACCTTCAAGTTTTAATAATTCTGAAGTACATCACATACGAGTATATTTTATATTATTCCGTATGCATCTAAATTCGCTTAGAATTGTTTATGAAAGAGCCTATTATACTTATGAGACTAAATCTACTCCACTACTATTGAGAATATTTGCCACGTAATTAAAACTAGGTTTTGTTTACTGGATATTATTAGGTTGGTATAGTTTCATCAACCGTATGACCAAAATTTTATATATGGATTAGCGACTTGCAAAAAGGGCTCACTTTGGCATCTTTGTACCTGGGAATTTGTAGTGAATAATTTTAGTCTAAATAAGATCACTGAGTCTTGAATAATTTAAAGCAATGATGTTATTTTTTCGACCAAGATAATTAGTTCATTGAATTCGGATGCCACATTTTTGCTGATTACTGGGCAAATAATTTTCTGAGAAACGAGAAAATCTATGCTGCGGCCTCAGTAGAGCAGTTGGCTATCGCTCTACTCGTGATTAATTATCTTGGCCGACAAAATAACATTATTACTTTAAATTATTCCAGATTCGGTAATCTTATTCAGACTAGAAATTAGTCACTAAAAATTCATAAGTACAAAGATGCTGACGTTCGTCATCTTAAGACAACCGAGACAATTTCTGCTGTGGCCTCGCTGGTGTAATTGGTTAATGCTCCACTCGTAAACAGTGGCATTTCTGGTTCAAATCCATATTAATCCGAATATAGTTCATTTATGGAAGTTCTGCCGAACGATGTCAGGCCTCAATTGTGCCATAGAGACTGCTATGGGAAAGTCTTCCAGAGAAACCGACACTTCTCTTTCTGGAAAATTCGTTTTATTTCCCTCGTAACGTTCGACAGGATATGGCTGCGGAAAACATGGCAAGAGCGATAAAGACAGTAGTAGAACACTTTTATAGACACATTGTGTCGGTGAAGATACTTCGTTCCGAATTATCACGGGGAAGTAAACGTTTGCTCCTTCAAGAAGGACTAATCATCTACTTTCATGTAAAAGTATCCGTGAGGGTCTCGGCCTAAGGTTCTAAGGGTGTATAAGGGTTTAAGGACCTCGGCCAGCTAATCCGCGAGATTTAGAAGTCTGTGCCCGCTTTGAAGGTGTAGGATGTACCAGCGCGGAATGGACTGTTTAACGCAAACAGATTAAAAGACCAAATCTGTCAAAGAAGACGCTTGTGTCTGTTTGAGAGAACCTTTTTTTAGTAATGTTATATCCTGAGCACAATTCTGAGATCCTCACGGAGATTGTCATGCATTTCAACCAAATGGTTGATGGTGATGCCTGCTTTCCGCTAAAAGCCTTATTATCGCTTGCTCATCTTTGTCTGCGGTCTGTTATTAGAACGTTCTGGGAAGTGGTCTGCGTTCATATCTATTTCGCAAAGTGTCTTAAGTGCGATTAAGAAATGACTGCTGCGAATCGTTCGGAAGTCCAGGGTGCCTCGGTTACCATAGAGTGTGCATGCGGACCATAACACCGCTACGAATAAGGATAATTCTGGTATCGTACCAGGCCAGCCAGTCGTCCATAAGACTATTTGTCTACTCAACAATGTATTTGTATTCCTGGACCGTCATCGTATTTCCCGCCAAATTAATTTCTGCACCCCGAACTATAGGACGATCAAGATTGTTTGCTACATGATCTGGGATGCCACCCAGTATCTCAGAGTATGTGATGTGAATTTATATTCATTCATTAAAAGTTCCAGATTTTAATATATTGTTGACAAACAGGTCATATACATTACAAATAATAGTATTAATTCATTGACAGTTCCTAAGTAAAATATCATTTGGAGAAACAGGTGCCCATAAGCAAAGTAAACGACACCCTTCTCTTTAGACATCATTTTGTTCTCGAA
The DNA here is from genome assembly GCF_010883055.1 of Belonocnema kinseyi. NCBI lineage: Eukaryota > Metazoa > Arthropoda > Insecta > Hymenoptera > Cynipidae > Belonocnema > Belonocnema kinseyi. Next base: position 141,989,097 of record NC_046664.1, on the reverse strand, counting down.
ATGATTTAAGTTTACAATTGAATTTTTTTCGTATTTACTGGTAGTAATAGAGATGTTCCTGGTTGTATTGATTCTGCACCTGTTGTGAAAGCTACAACATTAGGTTATTTTTCTGCTTTATTTTTTATATAAAGAGAATCACTTTCTTAATCATGCATTTCTTTATATACAGTAGCGCTCAAAAGTATTGTGTAGGCTTTTTTATAACTAATTAACTTCTCTTAAAATAAATTATGTCCGATCTAACAAAATTTCTCTTGAAAAAGTTGATAGCTCTAAAAATTCTGTACAAAGTGAGCCCAGGGTGAATCTAAATTGTGTATTTTTAGAGTAGGTATTGCAAAATAGTGTAAGTTTCAATTTCTTCTTAAATGTTCAATAACGTTTGAAATAATTAACATTTTTAAATGTTTTTTGTCTCAGTTTGAAGCAATTTTTTTACAGTATCACAGCAAATTATTGGTATATATCTTCAAAATATTCTTATCGAATTGCAAGTACTTTAAGTTAAAAAGTAAAAAATTTTTAAACATCTTATCTGTAGGTAAATAAAAATAAAATAAATATATATATTTAGGAAATTTTTTAGAAAATTCATAATTTTGTGTTTCATATATTCTACAAAATTATATTTGTTACCACCAATAATATTGCTATTTTTCTAATATTTTAGATACAAATTTAAGTCCTTGCTATTCAATAAGACAATTTTGGCATAAGTTGCTATGATTGGGTGAACAAATAGCTCCAAAATGAGCCAAAGGACATTGAAAAATATTCATTATTTCGGAAGTTATTGAAAATTTATTATTTTGAGAGCAATCGGCCCTTATAGGAGATTTTTTTTAGCTCTCACATAATTAAAATTAAGCGATATTAATCAGTGATCAAAAAAGGTCTACAAAATACTTTTGAGCGCCAGCGTATCTTAGCCATCTTTTTTTTTAAAAAGGCATACATATATATGTATATGTTGTGTGTGCGTTTGTGTGTGTGCATACTAGGGTGGTCCAAAAAATGACATTTGAGGAATTTCCACGGGCACGTTGACCAAATCGTTCTCTTAGTCAAATAAATTTACCCATATTTTTTTATTTGCGAAAAAAAAATTTTTTAGCCGTTCGTCTGAGGCTTTAAACTTTCCTGATTTAAGGTAGAGAAGTCTTAACATCAGCTACGGGTTCGACCCGGAGAGCATTTATAGATTTATTAACTTATTATTAAAAGAGATATTTCAAGTTTCACTCGTGTAAAAAACTAAGAATTTTTTGCCGACGTTTCGTAGTTTTTTACACAAGTGAAACCCGAAATATCTCTTTTTATCAAAATGAATTATCGTGAAAGCATAAAATCTATTAACCTATTATTACTCGGATATTCTACTCATTGTCAGTGATCGTAGTTTGGGGCCCAGCAAATACGGTGCACAATGAGAGGTTCGACCAAGGGTGACATTTTTTTGCAGCCGTCACATGCAGTCCCTTCAGCCAGTGTTCAACTTAAAAGTGTCATTTTTCATTAGCTTTTTTTACTCTTTTCTCAATTGAATAAACAGTTTTTTCATTTTTTTGCTCTAGAAATCTGTTCTTAATAATTTCAAGAATGTCGCTTTAAAATGTCAACTTATATAATTATATCCGAGGCTCACAATGAACCTCCAAACATTTCCATTTTATGCAATTTTTGATATGCCTAAAACTTTTGCATGAAATTTCTGAGATATAAAAATGCGATAAATGCAGTATTCACTGATAAGTGATCAAACATATAAAAGTTCAAATAAATTGACTTATAATTTCCTGACCAAAATCAAAAGAGTAAAAATTGAAGATATTTTACATGCTAAACTCCACAAGACATCAAACTGGCTCGAGCAACATTGGCATGTAAACACTTAATCACTTTGACATTTGTCAACCCATTGACTTCATTAGACATGTTTTTGAAACGTCAATCCAGTACAATTTTAACCATGAATCATTTCACACCGCAACAACGCGCCGAAAGAATGACGCTATACATTGAAAACAGTCTTTCAGTTGTGTTAACTCAACGTTCATATCGTCAAAAATATCGTGGCCGATAGGCACCGTCTGACAACACTATTCCTCGTTTGGTGTCGGAATTACTTGCGCCCAGGACAGTGAGAGATCGTGAACATGCCGTTCATCAACGACCAAGATGTTCCCATTAACTGTTCAAAGCGGTCAAATTGTTCAATTTTGATGTATAAATAACAATTCAAGAGGACATTTTAACCAGAAAAATTTTTAAGTCATCAACAATTAAAAAATAGAAGCATTTGTAATCGGACATTTCGGATAAAAACGATTTTTAATTGATCAACTGTGTATATAAATTAATTTATGATTTTCAAAATGCAACTATACATTCCGGATTAAAAAGTCAATATTAATTGATTTTAGAGGAAAATTTGGCATTAGTTTTGAATTTTCAAATTTCTAGATTTTAACGTTAAAAATTAAATTTTACAAACTACTCTCACTTTCAAAATAACTTCAAAATAATATATTCATAATTAAAGGCTTTTATTAAAATAAAAATATTTTTTCACTCTAAAATGTACTACTTCTAAACCATTTAATTGGGAATATTCTTTTTAGAAAAAAAGCAGTTACCTAATAGTTAGAAATATCTAACTGTTCATTTAAAATCAGTAATTACAAGTCGAATATTGAAAAATAAAAAGAAAAAAAATGAAACTTAGAATGTAACATTTTTAATTGTTTTATTTTTTTAAAAAACCTAATTTTGAAGTAAAATTGCTTAATTTTGATGTATAGATAACAGTTGGTTACTTATTATTCTTAAAAAAAAAATTTAGTGAGTTCGAGCAATTTTAATTGTTTTGAAAAAATTCAAAATTATTTGATAATTTAAAGTGAGTTTAAATAATTTAAGCGAACTGTCCATGAGCCCAATTATTAGTTGGGCTAAGTTGGGCTGATTTCCATATGGGCTAGATCACATCGAGAACAAAGTTCATAAAGTTAGGGAAGGCATATACAAAATACTCCTTTAATGTCAAGAAGTCTTCACATTACCTGATGACCCACTCCCTTGTACAAAACTTACAGAACATGAAAGCAATTTGAACTCAGGCAGTATAATAAACTTTACGTATTATAAACTCCCAGAAAAACATCGAGAATTGGTCCTAGAAGAAACGCAAACACCTTCGGTGGTTCCCAAGAAAGAAAATAAAGTCAGAATGGCAATAGATTATCGACAAGTGAATAAAGAGACTGATCAAGGCGCTTTTCCGTTATCAGTAGTTGACGATATTTTAGATCAATTAGGTCAAGCTAAATTCTTTTCTGCTCTCTCGTCAAAGTCAAATCCTAAAAAAAATCTGCAGTTCCGCGTTGTTGTATAAATCTCGAGAATGGGCGGACTAAAATGAAAAAATTAAACAGTTTTAGATTCAGTATGACTCAATATCACTTTGATAATAAAGAAAAAACTTATCAAAATATCCTTGACATCAGTTTACTCTCTGTGGTCATAATCCAAAGAATTTTTACTTATATCTTAGATATATATGTCATAGAAAATAAAGAAGGATCCTCACAGAAACGTGTTTCTATCCCTAAAAAAGGCCAACCTTTATTTATCCATCATACCCGACCATGAAGTAATCATCAAATTTAGAGAATCATATGTTCCGACTGATAAACAAACAATTGATCACTGTAAAACAATCGCAAGCTATCTAATTTGTAAACGAAACAAGCCTCATTTTAAACTGTCGAAAAGTAAATCTTGCGAATCTAGTATTTTTACCAAGTATCCGGAACCACATTGTAACTTACAGCACCAGTGTACAACCTTTGTTAAATAGAAAGGAAGCTAATGATGTCATTAAAACTCGAGAAATAACAATTTGAAATTTTAGGGACTAAACTTTGTCTGAGAAAGGGGTTGTAATGGTTGTCGTCTTGGACTTTTCAGACTACTAATTTGGGCTACATATGTTGCGCTTTGGCCCAGCGTAAGTTAGTTCTTCTTAATCTTGTAACTGAAGTTAAGTCCAAGTGTTTCAGCAGCCTCCGCCACTGCTTTGTACAGAAAAGCTTCTTTCCCCACTTCTTCGTGATTCCTGACCATTTTAAGAAGAGGGTCTCTTCCATTTGCGACTCTATGTGCTGTGCCCAGAATAATCCTGTTGTGAAGACATTCAAGACTAAATATTCCGCCACCACCTTGAGGGCGTGCGATGTACAATCGCGGAACAGAAGACTTAAGATGCATGCCTTTGTTCATGTGCATAACCTTTCTTGTCCCGATATCAAGGGATCTGAGCTCGTTCTTCGTCCATGGAACTACTCCAAATGAATAAAGTACTACCGGGACGGCAAGAATGTTCGTTGCAGATACTTTGTTCCTCGCCGACAGTTCGGAAGAACAAATTTGCCGGATGAGACGTTTGTATCTGCTTCGGAGATTATCCTTTATAGATGTAACATCATGAATGCGGCTCTGTGGCATGCCCAGGTATGTATAAGTCTATGAGGTATGATCGTCCATGTAATACATGCATACATGCGTCCATGTAATACACACATCAATTTCTCTATGTACCTAACGATTAGCGGATAAACCTTCAAGCTTTCCAAAAGACAGAGAATAAGTCTATTGGAAGTAGAATCGAAAGTTTTCCGATAATCAATCCAGGCCATCGATAGGTCACGCTGATAGAATGCTGCATCTTTGCAGACACATCTATCGGTGAGCAGGTTCTACCGACATCCCGCTACGCCTTTCTTTGAGCCTCGTTGTTCACACATTTCTTGCCACACAAGTTCAATTGCCCGAACAATCCTATCATTTAGGAAAGCTTTGAATATCTTATACAGTGTGTTCAGACAAGTGAGTGGCCTGTAATTCTTCGGGTCACCAAAGTTGCCTATTTTCGGCAGGATTATAGTGCGCGTTTTCACCAATCATTCCGGAATCGGCTCTTCCGACTTTAAATATAAGGTGAAAATACGGGTCAAATGATGATGGGCTAAAGGAAACTTCTTCCACCAGAAGGTTTTGATACAATCTGGTCCCAGTGCAGAATAGCTCTTCATCCCTCTTAATACTTTTTTCACCTCCTCGGTAGTGATGGGCGGGCATTCTAGTTTGGGCGGGTGGTCGACAATGACTGGAGGGTCTTGGAAGAGTCGAGGTGGATCAGAGAGAAACTGTCGATTTTCTCTGACCCACCTCTCCCTCCGCTCTAGACTTCTCTTAGCGTCAGATAGTATCCGTATTCTCTCAACAACATGCTATCCGAGGGTCAGCAGATTTGACTTGTTAAGTGTGTGATAACGGGTCCGGAGTTTGCGCGCGAACTTTCGAACCTTGGCAGTAAAATTCCTGCCAGATGTGATGTAGTCAATCACAGGCTGAATGCGGGACGCGTACTGTCTGGCCCAACCTATCTTTATGGCAAGTTGATGCATTCTTCTTTTGGTCTTATGATCAACCGTTGGTTTTATTTTACGGTTCGCATCGGCCAAAGCTCTCGCTACTTTATAAATACAATAACTAATAGCCCAGAGGTCGAATTCTTTGGAAAAATGTCCAATGTCATCCATTTCAGCCATATCTTTAGGCTTGAGAGAAACCTAGGTGTTGATGTTTCTCCGGGGCAGAAATCATTGCTCTTCCTCTATTGGATGCTTACCCACGGTTGTTCTTAGTGTCGCCTCGCTTTCTCTGTTGCTGGCTTGTTCTAGATGTGATTGAGTAGGCGCTCCGCTTACACAGTCCCTTTTACGGAGTAGTTCGGCATGGTTTTGCAGACGTTGTTGCAAAAAGCGCGATAGCTCCTGTTGTTTATCGCACCACAAGGCATGCAGCCGAGCCATGTATTCCCGTTCAGGGGCCACACTCGCATCGTAACACTCTAGCAAGTCGTGATTTAGTCGCTCCGTCCACCTAAAGGTCCCGAGATTCCGCCGATCCATCTTATTGAATCTACTTTCATTGGCTCCCCCAGCTCTAGAGTGGTCGGCATTGTTGGCCGACCTATTTTCAGAAGCCGTGCGAGTTCTGTTATTTTGAACTGCACTTACTACAAGTATGTTTATTATTGTCACTGCTGTTCCCACGAGAAGCTAGGGAAAGGGGTTCGTCCATCCTTGTAAAACCCCGCATGCAAGGATAAGGCTGCGTACTCTGATAGGTCGCCCGGTATCCCAGAGTCACTGTTCTAGACCACCGAAGATGCGAATGAATCGCATATCATCACGAAAAGTCGGTCGGTAATGGATAGCAGAAATGACCACCTTCGATTTATATTCAAGAATCTCTTTGAAATATTGAATGCAAGCAAGCAAAAAATGTCGGCGACTTTTATCGCATTGCTGGCGCAATATTAAATCGATATCATCCCGTCATACACATGCAAAGTGCATCTTCCGATCTCGATACTGCACAAGACAGGCGCTACCAATGCATCCCAACGAGAGGGCAGGAACAAAATGGGCTGTATCAGGTACCGTGGGGAAACGAGAGAGCAGAGTAGTTTTCCGAAGGAAAGATACTCTCATGAATATGAGGAAAGGCCGGTATATGGAGGTTATGCGCAGACAAACGCACTTAGACTAAGAGGTCTGCGGGAATTCGAACCGGAAGCCTCTAAAAATTACAGGTATACACATGGGTGGGAGTGAGGCCCTAATGCGATCCTTTAGTTAACCAAGGGACGTGACAAGAATCGCAGAAGGTTAGTTTTAACGGACAAAAGGACTTAAGTGTGGACGATTGCTTGTAGAGGATTGAGGAGGGCAGAGCAACCTCTTTCCTCAAGAACGAGGAATTGTTAGAGGTTCTTCCTTCCTTTTAGAGAATATTGCGTGACACGGGTAATGGTTTAAGAGGAATGAGATTGAGTGTTCAATTGTTAATGGCCTTGACAAAAATCTACTTTTCAGTGGGACATTTGGCAAGAGCACTCACTCTCATCTGTATACTTTTTGAGATGTCATAGATATAGAGACAGACGCCACTCCCTCTTCTCTCATCTTTATCTATACGGAAAAGTGTGCAACGGCTAAGTGTTACGAGGCTCGAGAAAATTTTGGGCGTGAGCCAAGGTCCCAAACATTGCTATGAAATTATAGGAATAAGATGCACAATGATTTTTGAATTCATGATAGTAGACAGGTTTAAACAGAGAGTTAACGCGACGAATATTTTATTTTTCTATTTTGAGAGGTAAAGTTAAAATATAGTTAAATATACAAGTGTGAAATACCTTAATAAATTAAACAGGCCTTTTTATAAATCTAAAGTGACGGAGACTAAAAACCATCACAACCCAGTTAAATTGATTACATTTGAAAATAGGGTACAAGGCTGATAAAAAAGTACAAATTAGAGATGCATTAAGCATTGTAAAACATTATGTATAACAAAGTGCACAAGACAGGTTAAGTTTTAGAAACTATGCATGACTGAATGAACGCGGTAAAGAATACAAAAATTATTGAAACTTAGGTTAAAAATTAAAATAGAGTGAGATTAAAAGGCCGCGCAAAAGAAGTGCCACATATTATAAAAATTGGAACTTGAATGTCTCATATATGTTTGTATGCAAAAACCAAGGAAACATAAGAGCGTGGAAATTGTATTAAACCATAAGAAGTATATAGCAGTGGAGTAATAAGCTCGAAATAATTAAAGGCAAAACCACAGATCATATAAAATTGGCTAAAGTATACGCTGAAGAAAAAAGTAATAAGAAAAAATTAAAGTCAAAAAAAATTAAAGCATCGAGAAATAATGGAGTTTTGACGGAACACAATTTTGACATTTTGCCTCCAATATTTTTCTATTATTTGGTACCCATTTCATCAATTCATAACATAAATGACAATTTATGTTAACATAATCTTAAAATATCCTAAATATGTTAATCTTCTTTGAAATGTTTCTCAACATTTTCAGTAAAAACCGTAACTTTAACCTCGAAGCGTACAACAATATTTTATCTTCTTTGAAGTCTAATGATTTTTTATTAAACATAAGTATTTCCGGTGTAGAAGACTAAAATAACCTGAAGTTGTAAAAAGCTGTGAATCTTCTGCAAAATACAATTTAAAAAAAATGGTAAAAGATGTGAATCTTGCCGCCTTGGGCCTCAGTTTTTCAGTAGTGCGCGAGGGAGGGCAACGATTTGCCTTTCTCGCAATTGAAGTGAAGGGTAGAGTGTTTAAGATAGAAGTGGGGTCAAATCTAATATCCCGGGATATCTTATTGCTTTGAGAGGTACATAACACTGTTTCATATTTGATACATAACAGTTCTAGAATTGTTATAGAACTATTATAGAATTTTCCTAGATTGTTTACAACACAGCGTACCAAAGTTCTAGAATTGTTCTAGAACTAATAAAGAATTGTTCTAGCGTATGGGGGATGCCATAGTTACTTGCATCTTCGAAACCTGTTAAAAAAATTAATTGGGAAATCATTAAGTTATTGTTGTTATAAATAATCATAGTTTAAATGTTAATTAACACCACCCAAATAGAATTGTTGAGAATTCTTCAACGAATAAAATGAGGCGTTGATCATTAGAATCAAATCAAAATTGTAACTTTTCCCCAAAGAGAAAGGAAAAGCAAAAACTTTAAATGAAGGCGAGGTTTAATTTTGGGAAATTTAGAGCATTTTTCAAATTAAATTTTTTTGTAATTTCAGAAATTTTTATTAAAGTTTCTTATAGATGGATAAAAGACTTGCAAACTCACCAAATAAAATTTTTAATTGCAATGAAAATAAGAAAAGTTATATGCTTTGGAAAATGTTCAGAAAAATAGGAAAAAATGTTTTTATCGTAGATTAGCAAATTTCATTTAAATTCATAACTAGATATCAAATATATTTCGAAATTATCTTTTTTAAATTTTTCAATTAGATAAAAGTTCAAAAAGGTGGACCATTTTCAAAAATATGCAATTTTTGTTTTTAAAAGATCCGTAAGTTTAAAGCTTTATTTTCAGTGGATTTTAACAATATTGACCAATTATCTTGATGAAGTTTTTTAATTGGATACAAAATTATCGAGTGCGATTTCGTAATGAGAATGTAATCGTGAGAGACGTAGGAGCTTTGAGAACCTTCTTTAAAAAAAAATTTTTTAAAGTTTCAGTTACAATTTATGGCTATAATTTCTCAGAAATTTAACTGAAAGTTTTCGATTTAAGTTATAATATTTATGATATTTCAAAAAATGTAGTTAAAGTATACGCATTAAACGTGCGAAAACGAGCGCAAATCGCGATAGCGTACCCATGCGCCTTATGCGAGCTCAAACTTGGCAGAGGGCATATTTTTTTGGTAGTTTTTGAGCAAGTCAGACAACAATACCTTGTTGTGTTCACCCTTGTGACTGCCGAAAAAATTCTTAATCACATTTATTTAATTTATTTATTTATTTAATATTATTCAAAAACATTTGTATGTTTGCATATCCTTCCTTCAGCGTTACCGAGTTTGCTGTAGGAACCAAAGCATATTTATTTGTATTTTGTAATCAGACTGCTCTAAGGCTTCGGTTTGAAGAATCTATAAACAGTCTCCACTCCACATTTTTTGTATATATCTTTTTTTAATTCATTCTTAAGACCATGAACATTGTTACAGTATACCAAGTCGTCTTCTTCTGTAAAATATTTTCGGAAAGACTCATCCTTATTCCGATAAAATTACACCTTTGTTCCTTAAAATGGTATATTTCTTTCCTTCACTCTTGAACCTAGCAGTTCAGCCCTATCTGTCGGCAGTCATAGTTCTCTGATTAAATCATTTAGTTCTACTTGATTTAATGGGCGCGGCGTTCCATCTTTTTCCTTCTCTACAACATATTCTTCCAGAACAATGTCATCGTTACTCTTGCTGCTCTCTTCATTGATGTATTCATCAGTTGCTTCAGAAATCTCCATATCAGCCACAGATACATCAAGGGCTACTTCGTGAGCATGAATAATTCCTTAGATTAACTAACACCCAAAGCAGTGCCGATATATTTGACGCAGGTTTTGAGTGAAGTTCAAGAAAAATTTTTTTATCTTAAAATCACGGCACACGTAGCTGAGGTATACTGAGGTATCAGAAAAGTCAGAGATGGTTTAAATAGTAATGAAGTAGACCTTGATTCATGACATCACTCACGCGACACGTGACTCTTATATAATCTTGTTTTCCCAAACAAGATTTTTCTTCTGAATGAGGTCACGGGATTTTGAGGTTAGAGTATTTTATAATTACGAGGTCAGGTAATTATGAAGTCATGGGGTTATAGAGTTAGCAGATTAAGGGGAGAAGGTTGAAAATGGTATAGGGTAAATAATCTTTGCGGTTTCAGCCAAATAAAACTTTCAACCCAACAAACAATACATTTTTCGGGGACAAAAACATTTACTTACAATAGAAGATAAAAGAATTAGACTAGACGCATCTGTTCATAGCTTTGTTGAACATAAAAGAAAATCAAGAGAACTAAATAATAGAAATAATAAATGCAAATCTCATAACAGCCAATCCGTACAATTTAATTTAAACGGAAATTGAAAAGAACCTCGTCAAGTTTCATACAGCAATATTCATAACCGTCGCAGAATAAGAAATAATGTAAAATTGCAAAATACCCATGACAGTGAATCATTAGAGGACAGAAATACTTCAAATCAAAACAGATCACGTAGGCTGTTGACAACAAGCAACAGTTTAAACAGACGTTCTATAATTAACATTAATAATACAAATACTTGATTACGAGTCCAATAAACAAATGGACAATGAAACCATCCTAACTACATATTTTCCCTTTGGCATGATACAAACTCCTTTTTCAATTATGAGTTATGGGCTGACAAAATTCTGAAATAACAAAGAAGACAGTCCAGCGCATTTTCTCGAAGAATAAAAAAGTTTCAAAAGAGAGTATGAAATAAACGATCGTGATATTTTGGAAAATTTAGGCACACTATTAATTGTGAATGCTAAAAATTGGTGTCCAATAAACAAAAACTCTTGGAGACTACTGTCAGATTTTTGTAAATATTTCAAACACACTTATATTGATGGAAGGTTTGGTAAGAAATTAGACAGAAAATTCAATTCTGAATAAAAAACGGACACAAAATTTTTTTTCAAGGGCAAGTTTTACAAATAACTGAATCTTAAAATTAGGAAAAAAATGAACAAAAGCGTAATAACGGTAACGAAAATACAAAATTCAGTTTTCATTTTCAGCATTTGGATTTACACTCCTACCCTTTTCAAATCAATACTATAATGACACTAAAAAAAAATAAAAAAAAAATCGGGAATGTGAATCAAAAGCCGGGTAAAAATAATAATAAAGATACACAAAATAAAACAAGTTTAAACTTGGGCAAAAAACAGGGCTGCAAAACAAAATAAAATGCAGATACAATTAATCTTAATTGTTTTCATTGTATTATAAAGGATAATTTTAAACGAGAATGCCCATTTAATGAATGTAGTCGCGGAAACTGGTCACACTCTTATGTGAGAAATGAATTACTGATAAAAATAAAAAATTATAATTAATCAATGCTTAAATCTGTTTCTGTAAAATACATAGTAGCGAACTGACAGTCAACATATTGAAAAAGTATTAATTTCAATGATGAGCTGTTAAAAGTAAAACACTTAATGTTCAGGCTAGTCTTCAAAATTTAAAATGCGTAGGTATATATACAGGGTGATTATTTTAACTTGAAACTTTCAAATATCTCCAAAAATAGGCACTCTATGAAAAATGTTATAAATAAAAATGTAATCACTCTGAGGAGTACATATACTGATGTTGAAATCGGTTCCCCCACACCGCCCCCTTGGGGTGGGGGCAAGTTCGAAATCCTAAATGGGAACCGCTATTTTTTATTTCATACTCGGATTGCACGCTTACAATTCTGCAATACTCGAGATTAGTCTTGAAACAAACTACTACTTTTAGCGTAACCCAGGAACAACGACGTGGAAGTAGCAGTTTTCTGTTCCTTTCGGTGTGATTGATTCGGCTAATAATATTCTCACGTGTTGTTGGTATTTTTTGTACACTTTGTCTTTCAGATAGCCCCACAAAAAGAAATCGGTTGAAGTGAGATCTGGCGATTTTGTGGGTCAATTTATCGGACTGCCTCTACAAATCCAGCGACCATTGAAATCACGATCAAGAACTTCTCGTGCTATTCATATTTTGGACCATTTAAGCTGCCTTCGAAAATGTGAGGACCGATCAATGTATTGCCAATTATTCCACACCATACGTTGACAGTTCTTGATGTAAACAGACCGGATGTAAAGGGAACCGATTTTAACATCAGTACATAAATTTACATTCCATCCTTGATCTAACTCAGCAACTGCTTATATTCTAATGTTTCGCCTTACTTAACAATAAAATTAAATAATATTAACATTAAAAAAATAATACTAATAATTCTATCAATGATCGATCTTCAAAGACTTTCATTTCCTCTTACTATAAAAAATAGACCTCCCACGATTTTAAAATCAACTTTTGCTTTCTAATTTTGTTCTTCAACATGACACTTAATTCTTCCAATTTCTTCATGTACATCACTCCCTGTCAATTACCATCCAAAATCCCTCTTACAAACGCATTCAGACATAACTGCCCATCTTGCTCTCCTGTACACCTCTCTAATATATGTTCCCGTGACTCCATTTCGTATCCACATACTCTACACAAATTCCCCTCCTCATTCATCCAATATCTACAAGTTCTCATTTCTTCTCCCATTCCAAACCATTACACCTTACTCCATTTCTCTTCGTTTAAGATGTGTAGCAGATATTCTGGTTCGGCTAGCCCTTTGACCCTGATCCTGGTTTCAGTAAAAATTTCCTTTATCCTCTCTACCAGCCTTCCTCCTATTCCATACTCTTTCACTGCCCGCCATAAAATTTTTATGTTTACTAAATCAAAACCTTCTCTAAAATCCAAGAACAACGCGACTAATTTCCCTCTGTTTCTAACTAGGTTTCTGTTAACCAAGTAGTTCAGTACGTAAACGTTGTACATCATTCCTATCCCTTTCATAAAATACGTCTGAGTGTGTCGGATACTTTCTCATTCTTCTACCTGATTCCCTAAAATTTTTCTTGAAATTTCTGCATATATTTTGTAGTTAACTACTATGAAAGTGATCCCTCTATACTCCACTATTTTCTTGCCCTCACATTTTATGACAAGCGGTACCGCCAGCCCTGTCATCCAATCTTCTGGCCATCCTTCTCTATTCCAGAGCTGTTTGCAGATCTCCCACAAACTTTTTCTGACTCATCCACCAATTTTTTTCTTTTGATGTTTTGTTTCTCTTTTAAAATAAAACTTCCTATCTTTTTGTCTTTCTTCAGTGGAAAGTACAGAGACATAAGCAGTCTGCGATTATGAACTCACAATTTATATTTAGGTCGAAATAATGACTGAATTCGTCGTCTTAAATTGAAATAATTACAATTAAAAAACAAATTGTATATACCTAATTTTTTTCTTTCTGCGTTCGAGACTCTATCTCACGTTTATTTGAGAACTCCCTTCTTCAATTTAAAGCTCCGGCAAAAATTTCAGATATAAGTCACACATATTTAGTTGAAAACGCAACTCCTCTGCCTAAGCAACTAAAACACATTTAAGTGTGTCTTACAACTTACTGTGTAAAAAGAAGGAGTGACACTATATCCACTTCGAAACCTTCCTTTCTTTTTTATATATCTATCAAATTCAACGAAAAACCATGAAAGAGAATAAGAAGGCTAAAATTGAGACAAATACAATAAAATTTAAAATTAAATCGACAGATACACAGAGGGATTTTTATGCCAATTCTGCAAAAATGTGATACCTAAACTTATTTATATAATTCACGACTCATTTTTTAGCTGTATACCAGACCGATTTAAGAAAAATTAAATTACTATAGACCACGACAACAAAACGCACATACAGGGGGGCTGAAAAGTAATTCATAACGTAATTCTAGAAATACTCAAGATTAAAATAGTTGCCGCGGCCTCAACGATCGTCCCGCCAATTGCTACCTTCAGTTCTATCTTGTTTGCCTCTTCGAGTACTATTCTTGTCCAAACAGTGTCTCACCTGAATGTCCCATCCTACGGTCACCATTCGGGTTTCCCGCCCTACTTAAGATTATCGCCAATCTGTGTTTTACTCTTTTTTGTCAGCGTCCAACTTCTCCTCCCAACTATAGGTATTACCTGCGTGACAATTAAAATCAGAAAAGGCAGTGTACCGTCTTCTCGCACAGCAAACTCAGGCTGGGTAGTTTCGCGTGTTCCGCAAAAAAGAGGATCCAGAACATCAGAAAAATAATAAGTTCATATTCAAAAATTATAATTTATCCCCTTTGAAAATATTTTAACTAATTTCAAGTCTGGTTAACAATTGGCGTTTACCGACTTTCGGGACTGACATAATTCAAAGGTTTGTAATCCTAAAATAGACCAAGGCTCTAAATATGATGGTCTCGGCTCATTTATAATAAAACAAATCTTAAATCTTAACCTAAATTTGAAATATAAAGTAGTTTCGAAAAGTTAGGCTCATCTGTCAGGACCTCTATGTTAGGCAAGTTCAAAAAAAATTAAAACCGAATGTAATTCCCTTAACAAAACTGAAAACAATTATTCACAAATATTTACTGATGATACGAACTGAAATTCTTGAAATAAAATCAAAACCCAATACAGTAGAAATTCTTAATTTTAGAAATATAGTCATGAAAGAAATCTAACCTCAAAATTGACTATCCTAGCCTCACTAAATTAGTAGTGAACTATGACTAGTCATAGCACAATTTATTTAATGGTTAATAGCGAAACTCAAATCTTTTGCTAAAGGAAATTTATCACAAAATATCAAATAATCTACACTTCCAAAATCCAGCAAACTATCAATTGTTATAATAATATTCCTAGCCTTAATATTTTTCAATTTCTAATGAAATTACGGTTCGCTCACCTAACTCTACTGGCTCTAAATCCACTATGATAATAATGATTCCTCATAAGGGAATGATGGTAAAAATAAAATTAACAAAATGTCACAAATATAAATTTTCAAAATCCAATTAACAGAACTACTTGAACAATTCTTAAGTTTGCTAAACAAAACATCATTGAATATTTCTAACAAAAAAATCTAACAAAATTTCTAACAAAAATTCAGAGTTAAACTCGGTGCGGGCTAAGTTCAATAGAATGTCACGTACTTAGGATAACACTCGTAAACTAATGATAAAAATTCATGATTGAACACTTATAATTAAGTCAGATTTCAGGGTAAAACTCAACATATGATTCTATTACATGAACAAACAAAATTAGTAGAAATGATCGAAAAGGATTCAGTTCAAAGGTGATACATTTTGGAGCAACGCTTGACGATTCATCATATTTATGACCACTTCACTTAAAAATCCAGAAAATAAAAAAAAGCGATTACCCAGTTAGAGAAACTCCGTCTCGACTACGTGTCATGCCACTCTTATGATAGTATATAACATTTATTAATACTGGTCAACTAGCCGCTGTAGCGCTTGGCACAGAAGAACAGGTTCGGTCAACTGTGTAGGGGGAATTGACGAATTTTTAAAATATGGGCTGGGGGAGTGAGAGGCAGTGAGGGGTGCGAGAATAGTTCTTTTATCCATCACAGTTGGAAAAAAGTGGTGTAAAAAGCGCGTGCGCGAAAAATTAATTTGTTTTGTTATTTGTTGCTGTCACGTTTTGTCTGGTGCTGTCACTGCAAATGAGGTTCATGGGACTCAAACACTTTTACTACTGAAAATGTAAAATGAAAGCAAAATTAAGTAAATGAGAAACGTAATATAGAAACAGAATGCTTATTATCGTTTATTTGATAGTTTACTTAAAATTATTTTACTAGAGAACACGTATAAGAAATGAGCATACACATATATATCGACCAACATAAATTCTTTTATTTTTAATTCAGCATTAAATTCTGAAGAAATGTCAAATTATTTGCTAAGAACATATATTTGCAACAAATAACCAGTATGATGGATTATGTTTTTGTCAAGTATATTTATGCATATTGGCGTATTTTACTCATCTGGTATAATCTGTTAAATTTATCAACAATTATTATGAATAAATGCATGATTTAAACAGTTTTAGCAGAAAAGAAACTAATTTTCTTCCTATTGTGTTTGAATCTCATTGTCTGTAATACATATTGATGTATTTTTGTCGAATGATATCATTTGTTAAATTTATCAACAATTATTCTAAGCAAATACATGATTAGAAAAGTTTTAAGCAGAACGGAACCAAAATTTTATGATTGTCTTCAAGTCTCATTGCCTGCGATACTCCTTCACTTATTTTCGTTACCTTATATAATTCGTTAACTTCAACAGCTAAGAACATAAATAAAAATCAACTGTCCATGATCTGGACATTCCAGTGTAGAGTGACATCATCCTTCCTTTCAATTTCTTCTTTTCTCATTATTTTTTTATTTGTATCAGCGGCCATGCAACCACCATATGAGAAAACGATCATCAAACAGATCCAAAGACAATTGGAAGAAAATTCGATTTGCTTCTATCTAAAACTCTTCAAATCATGCATTTTTTATAATAATCGTTGATAAATTTAACAATTATATGAGATGACAAAAATACATCAATGTGAATCACAGGTAATGAAATTCGAAGAAAATCGGAAGAAAATGCGGTTCGTGTTTGCCTTACACTGTTCAAATCATGCATTTGTTTATAATAATTGTTAATAATCTGAAAAAATTAAATTGGATACCACATTTTTATGATCACATTTCACCTCATTGCTCTAAACGAGTGATTTCAATGCATAAATATACTTCACAAAAACATAACCTATCAAAATGGTTATTTGTTTCAAATATTTGCTTATAACGAATCACTTATACTATTAATAAATTGTGTTTGTTCCATTCACTTTTTTCATAAAACCTGAGGCCTGATGCCACTAAAAAAAATGCTCACAGAGAATTTAGAAAAAGTAAACATTCTTTTTGCTATTTGCAACTCTATAAAATGTCTCTGAGTTTCTTTTACTCCTACCTTCGGGCGTTCCTATTGGTGATGAGATCGCTATGGAGATGGGGTGCTGGTTTTACATTTCAGGGCCGTTTGAATAAGTGGAATTCGATACATTGCTGCTCTCAGGTTTCACCTTTTCTTCCGCCCATTATCGGCTAATATGATTAATTGTTTTTATTTCTTCGTGCTTACTCTCCATTCCATCCATTTGATTACCTCCTACAACCTGAATGTACAATACCCTGGCTGATCAGTGCAGGATTTGGTTCTGTAACAATTGGTATCCACAGCTCCTTTAAGTCTGGCAGATGATACCAGATGAAAAAGGCGGGGGAAATTAAACAAATTCAATCTCTCAGTTTACAAGAAATCTCTAAATGTTAAATAAGAATTTATGAAACAGAATTTTTAAGTTGAAGGAATTCTGCAATTTCACAACTCCGCTCTGCCGGGAATAGGCCGAAGAAAGCTGTAACCGAAGGTGTATTGACTGAATGAATCGATCATTAATCCCTAATATATTACTGGTGTTTACACATCCAAATCATGCCACAAATAAAAGTTGAAGCTTCAAAGGTTTTAAAGTCTTCTTATTTATTCATAATGTGTCCCCTACGGGTTTACATAACTTCCATTCCTTACAACCGCTCAACATTTTTTTAAATCTCATCCTAACTATATTCAATTACTCACAACTGTTTACATACAGTCTCATATCTAGTTCCTTATCTCTATTTTCTGTGAGAGCGCAATTTAGGACTTATTAGCAAACGAGTGTGCGAGCGAACAAACGCGAGAGTGCAACCGAGAGAGAATTAAAACGTAAACGCATCCTAGGCTACTTATACTATTACATAAATATTACTTGAAATCTTTACGCTTCTAATCTAAGCGACTTCCGTTTCCTTTTTCTTTTGTCTATATCTCCAATTTGCCACTTTTTCACAGCGCATTCTTTTATTGTTTCTCAGACACTCCCCTAGTATTCGGCAGCTCCTTTATTCATTTTTCTCCTAATTTATTGTATTTTGATTTCTCAATCATCCCCCATCTTTCTATTAATTGCCTTTCCCTCCCTTTTTCTTCTAATTATTCATAGTTTACTCCAGTCCTGTCTTCGATGTTTCTACCATTAAAAAACTCCCTCCTCTTTTCTGCCCATCTTGTGAATTCTATCGTCCTCTCTCTCGTGTTCTGTACCTCAATCAAATACTTTCTCGTTAACTACTCTCCCTTTGCCTCTCTAAGCTTCGTCTCGAATTTCGATGCTCTCTTTCCCGCTCTAATACTTAATTTATCCCTTTGCGCTTCTTCTCTCACCATATATCCTGGCGTCCTCCAGCCTGCCCCTAGTGTCCACCTGATATACCTTTGTTCTGAACTCTCAATGATGTTCCTTTCTTTGTATCCCCATATCTCTGCTCCATAACCTAAAATCGGCCATAGCAGCGTATCAAGTAACCACATTTTCCTTCTCCAATCACTTTACTTGGCTTGAAATAAATTTTTTTTAATACTTGTACTTAGAACCCTCCATATAAACAAAATGTACGATTAACAAATCTGTAACTTGCACATGGCTCTATGACTGGACCTTATAATACGACAATCATCTATTATCTATTATCTAAACATAAAACTGAAAAAATTTTGGGTGAGTTGCTCGCCCACGTGGTAGAGCTGCAACACCAAATGCATCGCGCGCTTCTCAGCTGCAGCTTGGTATACATCCTCTCTCTTATTGGGCACGCTGTGTGCCAATTAGAACAGCTGTAGTCCCAACAGTGTTGTTACAGTAACGCTCCCTCTAGGCGGGAAAACGACATTTCCACGCCTAGTTTTGCGCATTTTGTACATTTTTGAAATCTGAAAATATCTTGAAATATCCGTTGAATGGCCATGGCTCATTCTAGTTGTGAAACTGAAATACATAGAACTTTTTATCATTTTGAAGTTGGATATCACAAAAAACGTATAACTTACCTATAGTCTGATTCAAATATTTAATAACTTTGACAATATAATATTCAGGTTGATTGAGAGCGTCATCAGGACGATAAAAAATGTCGTATTTCGGCTGATTATTTCTTTCAGTAGTGTACCCTGTTCCAGAAAAGACTTTAGATCTCGAACCTGAGTTTTATGATTGTATATTCGATTTGCTACTCGCACCTCCTGGAGACTCTAAGTGAGGAACCTCACCTCCCAGACAGTAGTCAAGGTCAATCGTGGTCCCTATATTGCTACTTGGTTTTCTACCTGGTTTATTCCCGACTTTAGTCTTCAGTGGTTCTTGAGGATTTATGTTTTCACTTCAAATCTTGGACCCACCTCGTCTGACATTACTCTTAATATTAAGATATTCGAATCCTCTCAGTCTTTATTCCGAGTCTTTTGTCTTTTCCGTGTCTGATACGCAAGTGTTTTTTAAATGACCTAGTGTTAATTCACTTGGCTGCTCTAGATCTAACGCAGCATCGACATTCTCGACTTCGCCTCTGAAAGGGAGTTCAGATGTCACAAGTCTTTCGCATGAAATAGGTACAATATCATATGCCGGTAACTCTTTATTTACGAGTTGTGAAATTATCTGCTCCTGATTCAGTGTTTAGACATACGAATAAGAATTGTGATTGTGATCTTTCAATTTTCCCAAGTCTAATCAATGTCGGCTGACAAACACGTTATCTATACAGTGAACCCAAGGGATAGGGCCCCCTGATAGAGTTCTTCCGAGCATTTATGCCGCGTCGCAAGTAGAAGTGAGAGGAGATGCGCGGGGTCAGCGGCAGACTCTCAGGCGTAAAGGAACAAAAGTGTTTTCTACGAAACGTCCCCCTATCGGGGTAATTCTCTACCAAGGTCAGGCCTCAAATTTGTCCCACTCTCCGAGTTTCACTGTACTTGACTCTTGCAGACAATAGCGATGATTCTGTTCTTAACATTGTCAGGATTTTGGGGATCTCAAAAATTAGGGGGGGGGGGGCGTGAAAAGTAGCTGGGGGGTATGGGATCCTCAACGATTTCGGGCGTTAATTAACAACTTCCTCAGAATTTTTAGTTTTCCAAAATTCTGATCAGGGATCTTTCTTACAGGATCTTTTCTTAAAAGAATTTATTAATATTCTATATACAATTTTGGAATTTTTCTGAAAAAAATTCAGAGTTTTGGTAGTTTGACGTGCAAATTGTGTTAAGATATTATCACATAATCATATTAAACCACAAACAAATCTGAAAGTCTAGTAAAATTAAAGATCTTATATTTTCTAAAAGAATCCTATCAATATTTCCGAGGGCCTCAAGTCGATCACTATAATATGATACAATTTAACTATAGTTAAATAATAAAAATTACAACATGCCTTGGCCACTGTTTTCTGAAAATCGTGCAATAACCTAAATTATATCTAATAAGCGAGACTCAAAATCTCCATTAATTTTCTTGAACGCCAAGCCTGTTGGAGGTCACTGTAATTCTCAACATCCAAATTTCAGAATAATGAAATAAAACTCTCAAAAAAGCGAGAAACTAAATTCAAATCAAAAAACGCAGTGTATCGCCTTCTAGCACGCTCAGCTCAAGCTTGGCAGTTCGGCGTGTTCCGCAAACAAAGAGGGTTCAAAACATTAGCAAAGTAATAAACTGCGTATCCACAACAATTAGAACTTATAATATATTCCTTA
>NC_046664.1:141966774-141968167 GCF_010883055.1 Belonocnema kinseyi | reverse complement strand
AAAGAGGGAGCTCTTCTTAATATTTTGATACCAAAATCATGTCGATACACCTTACCGACTGCGAGTAAAGCCACCCACGCTTTAACTTGACAGACTGTATATTCGGTTCGGTTGTGATTTCTCTAGAATCAAACCGAAGGGCCTATGACAAAACCACCGAACGCGTCCTCGGGCTGCGGATAGAGGGTCCCTGTACCAAGGGTTTCTGCTGAATGTGGTTCCAAAAATAAATAGGCAGTCGCGGACAATTGTCCAGGGGTGGTCCCGGAGGAATTAACCCCTAAGCGGAGGTGTGAAAGCCGTGTCGAAAGCTGAATGGCACCTGAGTGAGGTGTCTAGAACGGTGACTCTGGGATACTGGGCGACCTCTCAGAGTAAGCAGCCTTATCCTTGCATGCGGGGCTCTACAAGGATGGACTTAGCTGACCCGAAAAACTACAGGCCAATAACTTGTCTGAACACGCTTTATAAGATATTCACAGCTATCCTAAATGATAGGATTGTTCGGGCAATTGAACCTGTGTGGCAAGAAATGTATGAACAACGAGGCTCAAAGAACGGCGTAGCCGGATGTCGGGAGAACCTGCTCATCGATAGATGTGTCTGCAAAGATGCAGCATTGTACCAGCGTGACCTATCGATGGCCTGGATTGATTATCGGAAAGCTTTCGATACTACACCCATAGACTTATCATCTTTCTTTTGGAAATCTTAAAGTTTCATCCGCAAATAGTTGGGTGCATAGAGAGATTGATGCCGCTTTGGAAAGCCAAATTTACTATCTCATCTGGCAAAAATCGTGTGACAACTAACAAGGTCACGTTTCAGAGAGGTGTCTTTCAGGGCGACACCATGAGCCCACTCCTCTTTTGCCTTACATTATTGCCACTATCTCTAGCACTGCACCATTCCAACGGGTACTTGTGCGGCAAACCTGCATATCGAAAGTACAAGGTCACTCATGTATTTTACATGGGCGATCTTAAGATCTATGCTGAAAACAGAGAGCAACTACATCTAGCTCTGGGGATTGTCGAACGACATACTAAGGAAATTGGAATGGAATTTGGGTTAGACAAATGCGTTAAGGTTTATTTGAAGAGAGGAAAACTTAATGGCATCCCTGAAGATCCTGAGCTCTTCGATAGAAGCGCCATACGACACCTATGCGCTGGAGAGACTTATACATACCTGGGCGTGCCACAAAGCTGCACTCAGGATGTGACATCTATAAAGGATACTCTCCGAAGCAGATACAAACGTCTCATCCGACAGATTTGGTCCTCCGAACTTCGGCGAGGAACAAAGTATCTGCAACGAACATGCTTGCCGTCCCGGTACTACTCTATTCATTTGGAGTAGTTCCATGGACGAAGAACGAGCTCAGATCTCT
>NC_046664.1:141937233-141966674 GCF_010883055.1 Belonocnema kinseyi | reverse complement strand
AGCATGAAAGAGGGAGCTCTTCTTAATATTTTGACACCAAAATCATGTCGATAGACCTTACCGACTGCGAGTAAAGCCACCCACGCTTTAACTTGACAGACTATATATATACATAGCTTAGAGTTTCTAGAGAATTCACTCATTAAAAGGGATAAGGCAGGGGAAAGTTTTTGGCTGATTGACGTTTCGAAGGGGCTCGACTCGATGCTTAAAAATTGGAATCCACCTTTTCATCGTTAACATGAATTCGGTGGAAAATTTCACTGAAGCTTCAGTTCAATAAAATGGCACACCTTTAGATTAACACTCGTTAAAGGGGTTCGGTAAAGGTGAATAAATCAAATTTTAGGGTAAGACGCAATTTGGGACTCCATTACATGATCAAATAAGCTCAGCTCACAAATTGCACATAATATACACAGTCAGGGGAGATATTTAAAAAAATATAATATATACGACCATATCACTTAAAAATCCAGAAAATCAGAAAACAAATGAAGGTCCAGTTAGAGAACTTTCGTCTCGACTATGTGTGGCGCCATTTTCATGATAGTGTGCAAAAGTTCTAAATTTTCATTAAAAATGGCTATGTACCGTGCGACTTTTCCTTCTACTTAAGACAAATTAAGATTTTGAAATTCTTCTACATGTAAGTACAACATAATTTGTTACATTTTCTAACAATAATGTAACTCTTATAACGCAATAAATTATGCTTTTCCTGCTAAAGGAAATATACTTTTGTCATTTTCCGAGAAATTGTGAATGCTTAGCACACATTTTTAGAACAATAATTAAATTTGAAGAATACAGGAAATTCACGATATTTCTAAAAATTGTATTCATAACTTTTCAGTTTCTTATTGTACCAATGCCTATTGTTAGTCGATTTCTGACTTGAAATTTTATCTTTCAGAATCATCTAGTGTTAGCAGCAAATTTGAGGAAACAGATTCAAGCCAAATGAACATTGATGACAACATCCCAAAGAAGTAAGTTATTCCAGAAAGCAGCAGGTACAAAGAAAAGTCAACAGTGCTAAATTTTCTAAAATTTCAGCAGTGTACTGTTAGGACTTCTAAAATTTTCTGATGATAATTCTTTTCGTTTAGAAATATAGACAGACCTCAACCCGATGGCTATATTCCGGTAAGTTGCAGATTTAATTAGTATTTTTTATGCATTTCCTTATTTTTAAGCATCTATAATTACCTAATAACTTCTTAATAAATATAAATATTTGATGACAATACTGTTTATTTCTCTGGTGAAAAAACGCATAATAATAGATATTAAAGCTACTTCACTCCCTGATAATAAGCAAACTCAGTATTTACAATGTTTGAACTTTGTAACTTTAACAATCAATATCTTAGAAACTACTTAATTTTGGGAGTTACGCCTATTGACTTTTTTGTTTTCTGGACCGAGTATAACAACTTTACGCACTTTTGAGATCTGGACGTAGTGAGCCTTAAATCCCATATGATATTGGCACCCTCTTTTCGCGTAGATTTGAAACTATTTCAAGGCTTTTATCAACTTAACCTAAAATTATTAGAAAGTGAAACGGAGAGATGCGGAAAAAATATTTATGTTACTGACAAATTAGGGGGTATATATTCCATCGAGTGCTCGATCACAGTAAAAATTACTGAAAATTATATTGCAGTGGCTAAGTCAGTTGACAAAATCTTGAAAATGCACAATATCATTTAATTGAAGAGATTAACAAACTACTGGAAGGAATTAATAAAAAAACTGAATTTCATATAAATGCATCTCATCTTGTAACTAATATGTCTTACTTTTCCAACATGTGTTATAATATATAAACAAATTAAAGGACATAACATTTGATTTGAAAAAACAACAGTCACCGCAAAACACACAATATTTTTCCAAGAAGATGTAGAGAAGCAATCGAAGTCTTAAAGCACCATAGTAACATTAATAGGGACAATAGATATATTACCAATCCGATTTGGCTCTTCGTCCTTCGGGATTAAAAAAAAGACTTGGTTGGGCGATCAGGCTCGGCTATTCCTCACGGTGGAGTGCTATGGCGAATCACAGGCATAATAAAGAGTATACATAAAAACAGCATAACCTGATTGTGAAAACATAAAATCTATTAATAAATATTTGAAGATTTTAGGAAATTTTATTTTTGTAAGAACAATAGAGTTTCTAACGATAAAACATATAGGTAAAGGGAGTAATCACTGATTACGCTTCTATTATCCATTTCGAAGATTAAAATTGTTCTATTTGTCCTATTTTATTACTTTGTTTTTATTGTTTTTATTGCTTGTTTAAGAGTCTTAATTAAGGTATACTCAATGTCTTTGATTTATAAAAGTACATATTAATTTTTTTGCTCATATTAAATTATTTTTATTCTCGACATATAGTTCATAATTTGTATTGTGTTCCTATACATCATTATCACTTGTGAAACTTTTCATTTTAGTAGGTTCAGTATTTTTTCTGTTCATTAATTACTTCCAGTTATGCATGGTTTTAGCATTTACAGGACTTGAGGGATATGATTATTATTGACCCCACATCCAAAATAAAATTTTATCCCATTAAGCTGGCGCTTACAATAGATTCAAATCTTCAAAATATGTACATAAATGAAAATCCGTACATTTTGTACTAAAGTGTTCAATATGTTGCAAAAATTGCATTATACCAAGCTTATAGATGCAATAATTGAATAATATTGGGTAACCAGCTAGATCGTTTGATCTAGTTGATTCTGTTTGAATTTTTGTTTTATGTCTAGTATTTTTTAAATATAGTATATTGACTAACCACAAACCGCCTAAGTCTGCAGCATAAGAGGGACTAGGTGTATCTTGTGTTTTTGACGTCACTGAATCCAAATGCGGTGTCCGTTTGACGCCATCAGATCAGTATCAAGGTTAGTTCAAGGCCGAATCTACCAAATTCATCGCTTACCAAATAAATCAGTGTACCTTTAGGTTTAAGTAGTTGCTAAATTCAAATCCGGTGTCCGGTTGACATCATCAGGTCAGTTTAAGGTGAATTCTACGAAATTCATCGCTAACTAACTGAGCGAGGGTACCTTTAGGTTTAAGCGGTCGCTCAATTCGAATCCGATGTCCGTTTGATACCGGCAGGTCTGTATCAAAGTCAGTTGAAAGTCAAACCTACAAAATTCATCTTAAACCAACTAAATCAGGAAAGCTTTTAGGTTTAAGTGGACATCTCGAGATGAAGGTTAAGAGATTATAATGGTCAAATTTGGAAAAACGATGAATACTATAAGAAAAACTTTACAAGTGATGTTCAGTATTAATATCACCAACAATGTAAAGGAATATTCCTCTGTGAAATCTTTGACAAAAACTACTTTTTAAAAATGCTTTTAACAATACCATACGAAATTTTTATGTGAATCTTTTTGAGCATGATTGATAAAATCTTTTGGTCGTAAAAAACAGGTGGTGAGAACAATGTTATCATTTATGGTATTACTCTAAAATTTAATTAAGACCGTAGCTTACTTTGTAACAATTTATGTAAACCTTGGCGGACCGAATATACGCAATGGACAGGCTACAGCGTATCCTCATATTATCCCTCCCGGATGATGCAAGAAAAATTTAAAAAAAAAACAGAAAAATGAGCAGTTAACTTGTTGAAACTTGAATTCTACGTTAAATTTTCCATTAAATTGTCATGAAGTAATTGCAATAGTTTTTTTTGCAACGTTAAAAAATTTAAAAAATGTAACATATGTAACGCTTGTTGGCTGCAATACTTCAAACGCATTAGCTGTAAGTAGCAGTCAACAGGCTTTATAGGTTATAGGTTATAGCTTTGTTATGGTACTGTTGAAAACATTGAGAAAAGGTAGCTTTTTTTAAGCTTTTACAGAGGCATACTCCTCTACATCGTTGTTAATATTAATATTGAACATCACTATTGAAGTTTTATACAATATTCATCGTAGAAATCTATTTTGCGTGGTAAAAATTTATCATTTGGGGCAACTTTTATGAAGCTTGTATATAGGTTAAAACTAATTTCAGTGCTAGATTTATATTTGCGTTCAATCTTTATTATAATTAGGTTTGTTGATAAGTATGTTTACTGAAGATTGTATCCGGAATAAATTTTAATCAGTTTCATTTTTTGGAAATGTTCCTTTAAAACACCTTGTCTCCTTTACCATACCACCTTGCGACAGTTGAGACATATTTTGTGTCGTATCTAATTCGAGATCTAGGTCTTTCTAAGGAAAGTGCAGAATTCCT
Source organism: Belonocnema kinseyi (assembly GCF_010883055.1). NCBI lineage: Eukaryota > Metazoa > Arthropoda > Insecta > Hymenoptera > Cynipidae > Belonocnema > Belonocnema kinseyi. Next base: position 141,962,385 of record NC_046664.1, on the reverse strand, counting down.
AGCATCAAAACTGAAAGAAAAAATGTTTTAAAACTTAAAGATAAGATTATCTTTTACCGTGATCGAGATAGACCTTTTAAACCATTTTTTTCTTTGGTAGGAAACTTAGTATATTGTAATCATGTGAAGGGATTAGTTGAAAAATTTAAAATCATACCTTATAATGGCAACGATTTGCAACTATTCATAGATTCGTCTAAAAGAAGTTTAAAAGGTGTTTTGTTTGCATAATGGTAATAAATATGCATTTCTGCCAGTTGCACACTCTGTTAAAATTAGCGAAAAATACGAGACTCTTCAGTTTCTTCTCAATAAATTTAATTACAATAGCCACAAATGGCAGCTCTGTGGAGATTTAAAAATCATAACAATAATGCTGATACTACAGAGGGGTAAGTCACAAAATACGTGATACGTTTAGGGCTGGGGGGGGTCTCCTGAAGTATCATTTTCCATGTTAAGACGAATGGGAAAAGTATCACGCAGGGGGTGGAGTCAGAAGTTCCTGAAAAATGCAGCACGTATTTTGTGAATGGCCCCAGAGTGGATTTACAAATCACCAGTGTTTTATATGCGAATCGGATAGCCGAGCTCGTCAGCAGAATTATGTAAAAAAAATTGGACTCTTGGAGAAAATTTTAATCAAGGATCATTTAATGTTATAAATAAACATTTAGTAGATCCGATAAGAGTGCTGTTAACACGATTACATATAAAACTCGGCTTAGTGAAACAATTTGTTAAGGCAAAGAGAAAAGCAGAAAGTAATGTTTATAAGTATGTTTTTGAGAAGTTTCTTGAACTATCCTATGCTTAAATAACAGTGTGAGTATTTGACAATCCACAAATTAGAGCTCTGCTAAACGATGATGAATTTAGGCGAAGAATGGCTAGTGATGAAAAAGAAGCATGGAAAAGCTTTAGGCAAGTTTCCTCAAACTTTTTAGGAAATCGTGAATACCCTAGTTAGAAAGTGCTACAAACAAAAAATAATAATAAAATAATTTTATTTGTTTGTTGTCGGAGGCTTCCGAGCTGCCCAGCTTTCAATAGAATATTTAAAAAAATGAATGGTGGTTTACATTCTATGGGATTTTGTCGCTTCTTTAGTCCCCATGCGGGGTTGTTGTTTTACTTACACTCGTTATTAAAAAAAAAAGGACTTTACTAATAATTGCTCACGATGTCAGGAAGAGAGAAATTAAATCAAATAATATTTCACTTATCTTAATTTCAATAACAAATCATCTATTGACCGTGAATATAGTGTCATTTTTTACAAGATATAGTTATAAACATGTTGAATATAAAAATGAACTTGGCATGATATGAATAATGTAAATTAGTGAGAATGATACAGAGGTATTTTATTTCGCTTAACCCACCAGGAACTTTTATTTTATTCACTACCGCAGTTGCAGGCCAGAGGAGAGAGAGAGGGGGGGGATAAAAAGATGGCTCTCTCTCTCTCTCTCTCTCTCTCTCTGTTTTTGCACCCACAAAGAGGGCACTCAATTTTTCTTTCTGCCCCTTTCCGTCCACATGGCACCTCTTCGGCTTAAAGAGTAAATAAAAAAACCACTACAATCACTCGACGACTTAGATTGGCAGACACAATGCGTACCATCCTAATTCCTGAGTAAAGGAAATTGATTTTTATTTTTTTCTGCGGAAGGGAAATTCTATCTCCTTGACTTTTATTTTTACGTCCGACAAGGAGGACTAAAGAAATCCACTAATAGGTCCGCATTCCGACCTTCAGACGGGCAGGGGTTTGCTAAAATGTAGTGTCCGAACTACCTCGCGTCGCCCGACAAACTGCAATTTTTGAATTAAACCGGGCCACAAGATGAAATTGAAGTGCAGCATCTTTCAACCTAGTTGACCTTCATGTTTTTGGGGTCGCTGATCACGATCTTGGTGTACACATGACCCTATCACGTCTATATCAAGGTCAATTTAAGATCAAACACCTTAATTCAATTGATGTAATTTTTTGACCCCGGATTCTGAAGGAGCAGAAAATTTTACGTCCAAATACGTCTTGACCTGTTTCTCGAACAGATGTTTGAAGGTCGTTTGGAGGTCATCTAGAGGTCAAATCCTTTTTTGAATCTTTAGCTGATGTCTTAGCTAGGAACGGTTCTCGAGCCAGTGGATCTTTACGTTTTTGTGGTCGTTGATCATGATTCCGGTATCTATATGACTCGATCACGTCTAGGTCAAGGTCAAATGAAGGTCAAATACCTTAATTCGAGTGATGCAATTTTTGACCCCAGATCCTGAGATCGGAAAATTTTGCGTCCGAATATGCCTTGACCTGTTGGTCAAACCGACCTGTGAAGAGAATTTAAAGGTCATATAGAGGTCAAATCCTTCTTTTGATCTCTCAGCTGATATGTTAGCTATGAACGGGTCTCGAACCAATGGACTTTCATGTTTTTGGGGTCGCTGATCACGATACCAGTGGATGTGATTTCAGGAAATGATAGGTTCAGAGTCTAAAATAAGAAATCGAATGAGTTAATGTTTAATTTCAAGCTTGAATGTTTACGTGCAACCGGCTTTAAATTTCAGACCATGGGCCTATCATTTTACGAAATCACATTCATCTGTTAAGCATTTTCACCGTAAGGGATGACCCTAGATTTGACCAACAGGGTCATTCTCCAAGTCAAACAGAGGCCAAGATTTATTACTTACATAATATGCCAAAAGAAGGGACATCGTGAATCGACATTTTTTGTTCCTGTTCCCAGGGCACCTCCACGTGGTTACGGTGGGCAATGTTTCACCGGCGAAATCCCTGGATGAAGACGTTCAAGCCGTCATGGCAGGCACAAGTAAAAGTAACCGTACGATACAGGGACTCAGAAACCCAGTATCGGCGATTGATCATGGTGAGCAAGCGGGCCCGCAATCATCGTCATCATGCGACCGCAGCTCTAATTTGGTAGAAAACTTGGCCCTTTTAGAGTTTAATGCTACAAGTTCATCAATAACCCCATGTTATCATCGATTAAACAACTTTTGCGTTGTTTGTGGGAAATATGTCATCACGAATCAGGGTTGGCAATTTACAAATACATTGAAAGCACATCACAAAAAATGTTTCAATATAGATACCAGGAGAATGGAACATTTTTGAACTCCAAAAATATTATGCGTCACTTGCTCCCTGCGAATCACGGAAAAGAAGGAACAGATATTAGTTTCTCCTACGATCTGGCGAGAGTCAAAAGATCATGACACTGGTTGCTAATTCTGCTGAACTAATACGTCTGGGTACAATAGAAAGAGTAATTCTACAATATTATATGCATCTGTTCAATTTGTGACTCATGCTATTTTAATCAGCATTGAACAGGTTGAAAGTGAACATCAGATATTTACTGACGAAATCTCTTTTGAAAGAGAAACTAATGATACAGATAGAAGAATGTCATTTAAAGAATTCAAAGATCAGCAAAATGACGAGCTAAATGAATTGCAAAAATCAGAAGATAATCAGCCCTGAAATTCTCATGGTTTTACTTAAGGCGAGGTAAGTGACTTGGTTTGAAAAGCAGGACTTTCGAAAGAAATTTCCATGTACTTAAGTCAGTTTTTATTGTGATCGAGATCGCCTATTCCGGAAATTATTCTCTAAAGCAAAGGGTTTGCTTTATTGCAATAATGTTGAAGGACTGATAAATGAGTGTAAAAGTGTTCAATATGTAGATAGTGACTGGCGACAATTTATTGATTCATCAGTCAGGAGTTTGAAAGCTGCCTTACTTCACAATGAAAACATATATGCCCCTATACCGGTTGGTCATTCAGTGATCTTGAAAGGGTAATACAATAATCTCCATTTTTTACTCGAAAAATTGAAGTATGATAGTCATGTTTCCAAAATTACATATTAAACTCGGCTTATTTAAACAGCTTATCAAAGCAATGAGGGCATCGGACAGCGATGCTTTTATGTATATTTTTGAGAAATTTCCTAATATTTCTGAAATGACAATCAATGAAGGTGCTTTCGATGTCTCCCAAATAAGGGAACTGATGAATGATGATGAATTCAAAATGAGAATGACAACTAATGAGAGAGCAGCTGGGAGTAGTTTCAAAGAAATTCAAAAAAATTTTTCGGGAAATAAAAAGGACCCTGATTACAAGAATATTGCCGACAGACTGTTGGAAAGGTACCGAAAGATGGGATGCTTAATGAATTTGAAGATCAATTTTCTTCATTGCCACATTGATTACTTCCTTGAAAATCTGAAGGACTTCAGTGAGCAGCAGGGTTTTCCATAGGGTTTTCCATAGCGCCAAAAACCCTTGAGAAATGAACGGAGTCAGGACAGATGCACACACACAGGCACACATAGGCATACACGGATCCAAATACAGACTCGGATTTTACCCACATACAGTACATCCATATGCACATAGACATAGATAGGCACGCACAGGCACACACAGCACCTACATAAGCGCCCAGATACACACGACTCTACATACAGTACCCACATACACGAATAGACACACACAAACAGAATCAGGGGTGTCATACAAATTATATCGTCCGAATAACGGAGTTTAACCTTTATTTGACCTTGCTCTAGACATTATGGGGTCATATGGGCATTGGGATCGTGATCAGCGGCCCCAAAAATGTAAAGGTCCACTGACTTGAGTCCCGTTTATAGTTAACACATCAGCTGAGAGATTAAAAGAAGGATTTGACCTCTAAATGTCCTCCGAATAAGCTTCACAGGTCGGTTTGACCAACAGGTCAAGACGTATTCGGTCGTAAAATTTACCGTCCTTTCAGAATACGGGGTCAAAAAAATTGCATCGTTTGAATTAAGGTGTTTGACCTTCATTTGACCTTGATCTAGACGTAATGGGGTCAGATGGACACCGGGATCGTGATCAACGACCCCATAACATGAAGCTCAGCTAGGCTGAAAGATGCTCCACCTCAATTTCATCTTGTGGCCAGGCTCGTTCAACCAATTTTCGCCATCTGCGAATGGCAGGAGAACTAATTTGACTCCCCTTGCTGTCTCTCAACCCCCCGCGACCAAATTCTGAAAATTCGCCATTTTCCCTTATTGAGTTGACCGAACCTGCTTGTGGCCCTGTGTTATCTATTATGTGTCTTATTGATGCACCATAGATAACTTTAGTTTGGAAATAATGCGGAGTGAGGATCTGGAAACAAAAAGAATTCCAAGAAATAATTTTCGATCACTGACATGCCTGCATGGCGAGAAATTTTATTTCTGACAACCCAATGCGTTAGCCTCTGACCATTTCTTCGATGGTATTGCGAAAGAAATTGGCCCCTTAATTAAAAAGAATTCCTTATTGCATTCTAGAGATCTCACAATCGGAATCTTTTAAAGCTTGACAAATGTTGTATCTGGGTGGTGTTCCTTCTGATTACATTTGAACCCCCCCCCCTCTCTCCACCCCACTGTTTTAGCAATAACGTTCGCTCTTCACACCTTTATAATCATGAATCTAGCGCTAGTTGTTTTTGAGCCGCCTATATGTGTCTTTCACGGGTAGGTGAAAATGCTGCGTTGACAGATCGAAGCCTGATGTGTCGAAACCATTACTGAAGTCGTTCAATGCACAATTTTTTCTTCAATTTTTTCGTGAAAAAGTATTCGAAGATTATTTGAGGGAAAAAGGTGCACGGAACTCACCTAAAAACTCTACGGTTATCTAAATTTGACCATTAAAATCTCATAACTTTCATCTTAAGATGTCCACTTGAACCTAAAAGTACCCAGATTTAATTGTTTAGCGATGAATGTTGTGGGTATAACCTTGAACTGGTGCTAATACTGACCTGATGGCGTCAAACGGGCACAGGAATCGAACTCAGCGAGCACTTAAACCAAAAGCTACCTTGATTCAGTTGGTTAGCTTAAAATATAGTAGGCTTGACCTTAAACTGACCTTCATACTGACCTGATGGCGTCAAACGGAGACAGGATTCGAATTCAGCAACCACTTAAACCTGAAGCTACCCTGATTGAGTTAGTCAGCGATGAATTTTGTAGATTTGACTTTAAACTGACCATGATACTGACAAGCCGGTGTCAAACGGACAGCGGATTCAAATTCAGCGACCAGTTAAACCTAAAGGTACCCTAAGTTAGTTAATAAGCGATGAATTTTGTATGTTTGACCTTTAACTGACCTTGATACTGACTTGATACTAGTGCGTGGTCCTGTTTTATTAAGAAATCATCTCCAATTTATTTAGCCCGTTTTGTACGATTACTCCTCAAGTGGTTTTCCAGCTGATTCCACGTCTATACACACTTCATCTACATATATTTCTATGAATTGTTTATGTATTTCTTATACCTGGATAAGCAGGATCAAATTTTAGTACAACGAAATTTCAATTCTCAACCAAATTTCCTCGGAGAAGATTTATTTTTAATATCTGGACTGCCAAAATTAATTTTTAGTATGACGTGATTATTTTAAATGCATTCGGGTATATAAGATTTCAATTTTGAACTATACTTTCTCGGATTATATGCATTTTTAATACATAGACAACCATGATCAATTTTTAGTACGAAAAGAACCTCATAAAAGCAGCCGTGTATATATTATTTCAATTCTCAAACGAATTTCCTCGTAGAAGATGTATTTCTTATACCTGGACAACCAGGATCAAGTTTTAGTACGACGAGGTCATTATAAAAGCGTCAGGGTATATAAAATGTCAATTGTCAACCGAGTTACCTCGAATAAGATGTATTTTTAATACCTATACTGGCAAAATTAACTGTTAGGGTGGCCAGATCGTTTTAAAAGCATTCTGGTATTAAGCACTTCAATTATCAACCGAATTTCCTCGGAGAAGATGCAGTTTTTATGCCTGTACAACCAGGATCGAATTTTAGAACAGCGAGATCCTTATGAATGCATCCGGGTATATAAAATTTCAATTCTCAAACGAATTTCCTGGAAGAAGATGTACTTTTAGTAACTGGACTAGTATCTGGGTATATAACATTTTAATGCGCAACCATATTTCCTCGGAGAAGATGTAGTTTTTATAGCAGATAAACTAGGATTAATTCTGAGTACTTCGAGATCATTTCAAAAGCATCCTGGTATATAACATTTCAAGTATAAACCGAATTTCCTCGGAGAAGATGCAGTTTTCATACCTGGTCAACTAGGATCAATTTTTAGTACGGGACCTTTTTATTATCATCCAGATATAGTGAATATCAATTTTCAACTAAACTCCCTCGGATAAGATGTTTTTTTTTTATACCTGGATAACCCAAATTAGTTTTCAATACGACGAGATCCTTATAAAAGCATCCGGGTATATAACATTTCAATTCTCATCGGAATTTTCAAGGAGAAGATGTTTTTCTTATACCTGGACAACCAGGATCAAATTTTAGTAGGGGGAGATCATCATAAAAGTATCTAGGTATATACCATTTTAATTTTCAACCGAATTTCCTCGGTGAAAATGTATTTTTAATACCTAGATTACCAAAATTAGTTCCTCGGAGAGGATGCAATTTTTATACCTGGTCAACTAGTCTCAATTTTTAGTATAAAACCTTTTTGTTATCATCCAGGTATAGTATAGGAAATTTCAATTTTCAACCAAACTTCCTCGTAGAAGATGTATTTCTTATATCTGGAAAATCAGGAACAAATTTTAATACGTCGAGATCCTTATAAAGGCATGTGTATATGTCGTAGGATGTTCGCAGCATCCGGCGTTCTGTAGACTGCCTAGGGAGTTGGCTAACTGCCGGCAGATGGAAGAATGCATCATAGAAATGACCTGTTTTTTAACTGCCTAGCTTCGTTTAGGCAGTCGGAAGACTGCCGGCAATTTGAATGACGATCTACGTGAATCTGGCAGTCTGCCGACTGCCTAGGGAATTGAAAGACTGCAGGCGTATGAGAGAATTATCGATAACTACCTGAGTCAGTCGGTTGACAACTGAGATCAGAGAAAGACTGTCGCGTTTTCTTTTCATCGTTAATCGCTTTTTCGTCTGCCGAAACTTACATTTTGTGCGAGTCGCATCTTACCATAAGTGATTAGAAAATGGGTAGTAAGTCGGTAAATCGAGATGAGTTTGATCAGAAATTGAAAGATTCGTATTCCAACACCGAAAGTAGTAGTCGAAGTATGTGGGACCGTAAACAATATGAGAATGTAAAATCCACACTCATGAGCGGCAAAACAGAGCCTAGGCCTACGAAGACGTATAATTAATTTGAAGAAAAATTATGAGATATATCAAGTTGGTGAAAGTGAGTGACATGTAATTAAAAGAAGAAAAAATGAGAGAAATAAACTTGTATATGTTTTACCCTTTGAAGACTGTTACGATCGACTTTTGGAAGCACACTTACAAAATGGACGCGGGTGCCGCGATTAAATGTTCTACTACATTCAAAATTAATGGAAGATCCGCAAGAAGTGCGTGTGACATATTTTTTAGTTGTTGTCAAACGTGCAATCTGAAAAAAATGAAATAAGGAAGGGTATTGTTGTCAAGCCGATTCTTTCACTAAGTTTTAAGGCAAGAGGTCAGGTCGATCTGATAGATTTTCAATCCTGCCCAGATGACGAGTAGAATTAGCCCCTATTTTATTAAGATCACGCGACTCTATTTGTACAGTTGAGACCTTTGAAATCAAAACACGCAGCAAATGTTGCCGATGAATTCTGTACAATTTTCTTCACGTTCGGTGCGCCAAGCATACTACAGAGCGACATTGGTCGGGAATTTATCGCAAAAGTGATTGAAGAGCTCGTAGAAAAATGGCCAAATTGTAAACTAGTGCATGGCAGGCCGAGACATCCAATATTCTGAGGAAGCACCGAAAGAGCAAATGCTGATATCGAGAATATGTTGCGCGCATGGATGATCAATAGAAGAAGTAAAAAGTGGCACGCGATTATTTTAAATGCTTCCTTGTATATAACATTTCAATTCTCGACCAAATTTTCTCGAAGTAGATCTATTTGTAATAACTGGACTAGCAAACCTAATTTCTATTACGATGAGATTGCTATAAAAGCATCCTGCTATATAACCTTTCAATTCTCAACGCAATTTCCTCGGAGAGCATGCAGTTTTTATACCTGGTCAACCAGGATTAATTTTCAGTACAAAACCTTTTAATTATCATCCAGGTATAGTGAATTTGAACTTTTAACCAAACTTCCTCGTAGAAGATGTATTTCTTATACCTGGACAACCAGCATCAAGTTTTAGTACGACGAGATACTTATAAAAAGATCCTGGTATATAAAAGTTTAATTTTCAAGCAAATTTCCTCGGAGAAGATGTATTTTTAATACCTGGACTACTAGGATCAAATTTTAGTACAGCCCCTTTTTATTATTGCGCAGGTATATTAATTTTCAACCAAACTAACCCGGAAAAGATGTTATCACAGGAAATTATTCCAGTCCTTACTTAACTTGTAATAATAGTTAAATCATCCTTTAATGTCAAGATGAAAATCTATCTGAAAGTCCACCTTAGATTTTGTTTTATCCTTGAAATTTCAAATAAGTCGATACGTCAGATTCCTGACTGACTTGCAGATTATTTGACAATTGTTAGGGGTCTTGGGACTTGGGCGAGAGTCACGCATGGCCGCTTCAACCGCGCGAATACGAGGAAAGCGAAAGCGCCTCACTTCCTGTCAAAATCTTGTAACGCGAACTTCGTCGGGAGGCAGTTTCCCCAACGTTGTCGATACTATATTAACAGTGTAAAATTGGTCGAATATTAGAGAGAAAAAGCTTGTCGTCGTATCGGATTTTGACAAAAAGTAACATCGTCAAAGGTAGATGTAAGTACGAACTTATATAAAGAAATATTTCTAGAGGTTAGTGGCTTTAAAATGTTTATTTTGGCTCTTCCCAACGTACCCTCTCCTTGCGTAGACTCTACTCTCAAAATTCCATTATTTTCCTTGCTTGTTGGGATACAACTAGCTGGCGCTTAACAAATTGTTTAACAGCAAATTATAAATTAATAACTCGAGCCTTGGCAGCTTTGACCCAAGCCCCGCCAAGTGAGCGGAAAATTTTTGGGAAAGTAAGTATGAAATATGATATATAATATAAAAACACGGCGTGTTTATAAATACAAACTTCGACTCTGCGAAGATTAGAGGCTTTGCTTTCTTCTGTAGCTTCTAATTAAAATATTTTCACCGCTTTTGTATTATTCATGGAATTGAACCGAAATATTATTTAATATCGAAATACTATTATATGCATTTAATGTGACATTTTTAGGTTATAAAATGTATATGCCAATTATCTGGTGAATTTGATTAATGATTAGATACTTGTCTGCCAGATCCACTATGGTGGGGAATTTATTTTCGGTTAAAGTCGAATAGCAAAGATCTTGCTCTTGTTATTCGACGAAAGCAAAATAGTTTGAATCGCATAAATACACAGTTCAAACGTACCAGTTTTAAGTCGAATATAGACTTCAAAATTTACCAATTTTAAATACATTGGATAAAGACACATTTAAACTAATCGATTTGAGTCACATTATTATGTGATTAAAATCTTAATTAAATCTTGCTAAATTAAATTTACTAAAGTTAAATAATTGAATCTTACTTTAATTATTAAAGAAAAATGTTTGAACTCATGTCTTGCCCTTGTTATTTCGCAAAATAGTTAAAGGTTATATTTATTAATTGTCAGTTGTTTATGCCTTGCCCTGACAGTTGACAATGTTGAGGGAAATAAATTTGTTTTTTTTAACGTTAAAGGTTAAGCTGTGATGTCGTGCCATAACAACTTCACACCAATAAAATATTGGCGAAATTGAGTGATTCGATATTGCTCTAATTATTTAATAAACTACTTTTATTAATTGAAAGTGGAATAGCTTAAAGTTCATTGAAAAGTGGCTGGTTATTGGAGGAATTACTCCGACTTTTCGATTGTTTTATTAACATAAAACTTTTGATATTTTCGTCGCCCTGATTATTGGCTAAATAAGTAAAATTAAAATTTTTCAGAAAATTTGTTCGGATACTGAAAACTTTTCTATTTCAATCCAATGAAATTCAGGTTATATTCTGAATCACTGAGTCAGTAAGATTCAAGCTGGCTTTAGACCCGTCCTGCCCCTTTAGACCCGTCCTGCTGTTAGTCTCTCAAAGAAGATTTGTCGGCCGCACACGATCAAACGAACCCAATTGAACAGAATAGAAGCACGGTGGCTGACAGCAACATGAGTGGGACGGACTTAGAAGTTCAGGCCCCACTTAATATATAATAACAAAATAACAATAATAATAACAATAATAACAAAATAATGACTCCTATCTGACCTGGGTCAGCCACTTCCGATTTAAGTCAGAATCATAGCGTCCTGGAACGATAAATAGAAGCGTTGACCACTCGATTTGATGACGTCATATCGCAGCAAAGCATATTGTTAAAGGGGTTATTATCACCGGGTCGGTATAAAATTGGATTAAGTCGCAACGACAATCATGACGACCCCCTCCAACATACTTTACGCAGTCAGGGGCCAGAAGGAACAGAAAATCTGTCAAGTGCACCTGGCCGTAGAAACTCTCAGAATTTTCTCGCGGATCACGAGTTAAACTCAAACGCCGTTGAGAGTAACCATCGTCGGAATTCTGACTTTCTTTTGATAGAACCATCGCTCAATGCAAGAGCTTTTGCTCATTCGGATAATGCCCGGGATGTGACTATGACCTCGAGGCTCAGGCCGATACGAGATTCTTCGGCCTAAAGAAGCAAAATGGGTTCTGTGGAGAGGGAAATCATACATGTGCATTTCGAGAACGAAAACTCAACATTTGAACAAGAATTCCAACCATGAATTCTCGATTTCCTCGCAAAAATAATTAATTGTATTCAGGGGATTAGACGAAGTATGAGTCGAGCCTCACTTAATTTAAGCGGTGCACGTGGTATGCCATTGTCTGGTCGGATTTCAGGCGCGTCGACTGCGCGAAGAACGGGTTCCCCATTTTCCTGGCGAGAGGATGGCTCGAGCGATAGTCACAGTCCCGCTCGATTTGACTCGAGCCGTGATCGGAATGTACTGTCGATTTGTATCAGCGGGATACATAGAGATCTATTCTCTCCGTTTTGGTAAAAAATATTTGAGGGTTCATATAGGTCTAGTTACTTTATAAACAAAGACTTGTGGCATACGTGGAGGGACTTTTCACGCAACTTTCAATACGAATGGAGCGTCATAAAAGATGACGCGGATCTCCTCCTTGAGGTTCACGAATTGAAACTCGAGAAGAACGAAACTCTCGCGGAATTCGCGAGTAGAGCTAGAATCATTTTCGAGCGCATGCAGTACCCGCCGGAATTCAGGGAACAATTAAAATAAATCATGATAAAGTTTAATTCACGAATCGCTTTCGAGATTTTAAATCTATTGCTCAGAGACTATACCGAAGTTTTACACTATACTAACAAGCGTAGTTATCACTACGAGAGATCAATTGCGTCACAGAAGTTGCGCCAGAGGTCTAGTCCCACGGACCTGAATTATGTTCAAGGGCAGTTAGACTCAGTTGCCGAGTTCGATGAATGTTCGATCCAGGTCGAATTAAACGCGGGCGATGGAAGTGGTAGGGTATTGATTTGCAGAACACGAATTTGACAGAATGAAATTTTGGCAGAAGAACGTTAACTTTAGAACGTTCAACTGCAGGCAGATACTTTATGAATACAAGAGAGGTGTTTCTTTGCAAAATAGCGCAAAGGTCGATAATTAAAAATAGTTTCTTTACCCAATAAAGCAAGAGATGGCGATAAGCGAATATTGTACGAGGCGTGTTCAAAAAGTAAGGTGACTTTTCAATTTTCGCGGGCTACGTACATTCAAGTTTTAAATTTTTTGTTTTGTTGTGTTGGTAGACTCGTCACGATCATATGTTCACAGTTTTTATTACATAGCTCGTGTTGTTTTTCTGGCAGAGGCGTGAAAGGTCAGAAGGTTTTGGTGTGCTCGGCGATTTTCTTCTTTCGAAAAAAATGGAGCAAAGAGTTTGCATTAAATTTTGTGGGAAAAATGGAATCCAGTGCTCAAAAACTCTTGAAATGTTGACAGTTGCATACGGTGAGTCTACTCTGAGTGAGAAAAATGTGTATAAGTGGTACAAGCTGTTCCAAGAAGGCCGAGAGTATGTCGAAGACGAACCTCGCCCTGAACGTCCCAGCACGTCAACAACAGATGAAAACGCTCAAGCAGTGGAAGAAATGGTGTTGAAAAATCGGCAAATTACCATTAGAGAAGTTGCTGAAGATGTTGGCATATCGGTTGGCTCATGCCATGCTATCTTTTCGGACGTTTTGGGCATTAGACGTGTGTCAGCGAAATTTGGTCCAAAACTGCTTCATTTTGATCAAAAGATCCATCGCATGACCATCGCTCAGGAGATGTTGAATGAAGTCAATAATGATCCTGATTTTCTCAAAAGGGTTATAACTGGGGATGAATCGTGGGTATATGGTTATGACGTCGAATCTAAAGCCCAGTCGTCTCAGTGGAAACATCCTGAGTCTCCAAGACCGAAAACAGCACGTCAAGTTCGGTCAAATGAATTTTGTTCACTGTCTTCTTTGATTACGGTGGCGTAGTGCAACAGGAATTCTTAACACAAGGTCGTACCGTCAATAAGGAGTATTACCTTTAAGTTATGCGTTGTTTGCGAGAGGCGATACGCAAAAAACGTCCGGAACTTTGGAAAAACAATTCGTGGCTTTTGCATCACGATAATGCACCTGCTCATTCATCGTTGTTTGTGAAAGATTTTCTGACCAAAAACAGCACTACAGTCATGCCTCAGCCTCCATATTCACCGGATTTGACCCCCAGTGACTTTTTTCTTTTCCCAAAAATAAAGAGACCCATGAAAGGACATCAATTTTCAACGATTGAGGAGATAAAAACTGCATCGCTGAAAGAACTCAAGGCTATGCCACAAAATGATTATCAGAAGTGCTTCGATGATTGGAAAAAGCGTTGACACAAAAGTATTATATCAGAGGGGGATAACTTTAAAGGGGACAACATAAAAATTGAGGAATAGATGAATATTTTTTTAGAAAACCATGAAGTCACCTTATTTTTTGAACACACCTCGTATTGAGGGAAATTGTGTAGGATTCAAAAATACATCTAAGTAGGAAAGTTTGATTGAGAATTTAAATTGAATATACCTGAATACTTTTATGAAGATCTCTAGGTACTAAAAATTAATCCTGGTTGTCCAGGTATAAGAAATATATCTTCTCCGAGGAAATTCAGTTGATAATTGAAATGCTACACACCAGGATGCTTTTGAAACTATCAAATCGTACTAAAAATTATTCCTGGATGACTAGCTATAAAAACTGCAACTTCTCTGAGGAAATACGGTTGCGAATTGAAATGTGATATACCCAGATGCTTTTATAAGGATCCCGTCGTACTAAAACTTGATCCTGGTAGCCCAAGTATTAAAAACACATCTCTTGCTAGAAAATTCGATTAAAAATAGAAATGTGATATATAAGGGTACTTTTAAAACGATTTCAATATACGTAAAATTAATTTGGGTAGTCTAGGTATTGAAAATATATATTCTCCGAGGAAATTCAGTTGAGAATTGAATATTCTATACACCCAGATGCTTTTAACACGATCTCGTCATTCTAAAAATTAATCCAAGTTGATCAGGTAAAAAAACTGCATCTTTTCCGGGGAAATTTTGTTGCAATTTGAAATGTGATCTACCCGGATGCTTTTATAACGATCTCGTCGTACTAAAAATTAATCCTAGTTGACCAGGTATAAAAAATACATCTTCTCCGAGAAAATATGTTTGCGAATAAAATTGTTATATATCCGGATACTTTTATAAGTATCTTGTCGTACCAAACTTGATCCTGGTAGTCCAGGTATTAAAAATACATCTTCTCCTAGAACATTTAATTAATTAATTAATTAATTTAATTAGCAGGATAGATTTAAAGCGATCTCGTGATACTAAAAATTAATTAGAATAGTCCGGTTATTAAAAATATATCTTCGCTAAGTGGAATTCGGTTGATAATTGAAATATTATTTCACCGGATGCCTTTAAAACGATCTCGTAGTTCTAAAAATTAATTTTGGTAGCCTAGGTATTAAAAATATATTCATTTAGAACGGACAATGTCTTTGATTCCCACAGCGACGTCGAAAATTGAGAAAAAGTGGTATAGCCCCTTAAGCTTAGGCAATTCGGAAAGCAGACTTCCTGTGCAATTTTTGTCACCAAAGTGATGTAAGATGAAGAAAAAGATCACAAAAGCCCATTAGAAACCTTTATTAACTATATTTCGCCTTAGAAGTGTTTCATTCGCAATATCTAATTAAGTACAAAAATACACAAAAGTCGTATTGTTCACTGCAAAAGCTATTGTTACCTTTTTTATTTCAAAACATTTACGTGTTTTTTCCCACTTGAGATTCTCGTACGGTCTTATAATAACACAATCAGTGAAAGAAAATATTTCAATTTGAAACACATTTGCTATTTTAATGAATTTGAAAAATTTAAGTACTCATTTTGTACACAAGTGAGGGACCAGTTTTTCCAGAGTTGATATTTCATCTTTTTTGTTCCACATTTCACTAGATTACATAATCCATATCACAGTTGTACACCATGTCTATTGTCAGAAGGGCAAAACAGAATTACTTTGTCGTAGGAGGCCCATCTGAGCTGAGTGAGCGGGTACTCCCTGCAGCCGGCCGGGTTGATGTCCTTTGCTAAACGACTTGAGGAATTTTGTTGCAAGGCATCCATTTCAACGATGAACCTGAAAAACATAAAAAGATTAAATTAAAACTTTAAATGAAAAGTACATGAAAATAAAACCTTACTCACCTAGTCTTAGGGATTTGTCCTCTGTGTAAAGTTTCGTTAGACAATTTCAATATGAAGCAAATAAGATTTTTGAAATAGCAGCAAAAACCGCTGATCGATTCGCTGTATCAAGTTTTGCCGCTTCCGCAATTGCTTCTTCTGCCCTTGAAGATTTTAGAATTATCAAAGGTGGCCCTACAAAAAATATTATAGATCCGCCTGAAATGAAAAGGGAGAAAAAAAACTAGAGTGGAAACAACTCAATTCCAAAGACGCTCGGAAGGCAGCTCATTACCCACGTTGACGGTAGTACCACGGGACGTCCTTCACTTTATGGTCCTATAGGGAAGAAAATGAAGACCTGTGAGGAGAAAACAGTGGTGAAATTTAAGGAAATAGTTGTTGACCTACCTGGTATAGGTCCCGAATGTCTCAGTACTGATCAGATAATGTTGCGAATAGAGATCCAGGTGAGCTTTGTCATGCTCGGTGGCACACTGCTGCGAATAAGATTCTTCGTTCATACGTTTCTAAATCCAATCCCTCCAAAAACCTACGAATCCTGCCAGAGTATATAAAGAGAGTTTACAAAAAGTACGGTTCACGATCAAAAAGAATTGGCAGTTTTATCATAGTAGCTTGCATGTATGGCAGACAATTCGTGAATCCAGGTTCTTACAAAAAATTGCGTGAAGCCGCAGTAGATCCCTGTATTCAAACGAATCCGTTTGCACCGCATGCAGAAAACTTACTCATGACAATGCTCGTAGATCCCAGGCAGAAAATAAAGAGACAAGCTATTGATATTATCAGAAAAGCTTGACTCATTCACTGGACCAATGTGACTCCTCCTCCTGCTCTGGATGTTCTTTCAGAGCAAGATATGGAGGAGGTCATTAACTCCTTGAATAAGTTGAACTAAAAACTCCCTCCTTTTTCTACCATACACAGGCAGTAGAACGTACTGTGCAACTTGTCACACATGCCTCAAAAAAAAGTATGTGGTCAGGAAGAAAGATACGGCTTTATAAGAAATACCAAATCTTCTCGGTTAAAAATAAAAAATGTAGATCAAAGAAAGATTATGAGAAGTGGGACGATGGTCGTGGGGGCTAAAGCGTAGGCTTTGAATCCACTCCGTCGGCTTGCGGGTTCGATTCCCGCCTCACACTCTGGAAGAGTCTCGGCGGCCCATGCGGTGAACACTAGCCTAGCAAGGGAGTTGTTCATCTCCGGAGAGTCGTGGGACCGGTACCTCTAGAGAAAAAGGTTTTCTCTAAGTACTTAAAGCTGTTGCTCTTGGTGGTTCGGAACCCACCTTAAACTGTAGGTCCCCCTTCCACCACCAAGTAAGTATGTGGGGGCGTGTAAAGGAATAAAGAATAAGGTACAAGAAAAATTTAAACCCTTAGGGGACACATTAGAAGCTTCCATTCCAAGAAAGATTATGCTGGCAACTTTTAAGTTGCCAGCATGAAATGCGAGTATTCTCTTTTCTTTCGACAGCTGTATGACGCTTGTTGCCTCAGGGTTGACAAAAGTAGTAACGGATTAAAGGGTATTTTCCCTAATCAAGAAGTTCCTAACCCAATTTGGATATTCTTTAGGGTCTTCAAATCTGGCTTTTACTTTTCTCTTTAATTTCTCTTCTCCTTCGCCGATCTTCGCAGGCTAGGTAGCGTAATTAAGCCTGAGCCAGTCAACCATCCCCTGGTGACGGATATTGCAGTCAGGGCAATCTGGACAGAACAGGGAGAAGCCTGTAAAGTAGTTTGCATTCCTTGAAATGATGCTCTCTTGACGGCAGTTGACACAGCCGACGATATACTGCTTTTCGACGCATAAGAAAAAAGTTTAGGTCCCACGATTGATTTTAGTAGCCTCTAATTTTTTGACGAGGATCTCGTAGGTAGGTTTTTATCTACTCCTAAAATTTCCTGGCTTCTTCACAGTGCGTCGGCGATTGGGTTTTTGATGTGACAGAATCCACATGCTTTGTCAAATAGGTGTGGGTGAATCTACTGGCTCCATCCAGCATTAAATCAATTTAAAGTAAAAGGTCCTGCTCAGTCGTAATTTCCATCTTGATGGGTGACAGTTTTGGTTCAATCTCCGCCTGCTAATCCCACAGTTTCTTCAGCTGTTCCGAAACAGGCAGTATGGATGAGCATCGACCAGAGCTTGATGTTGTTGATTTCGCTATCTTGGTGACGGTGGGAACTGTCGAACCAGAAACAGGCTAAATGTTTTTCAGAGTTTTTCTTGATTTGATTTTCTATTTTATGCCACAATTTGTCAATCTACCCATCCGCGCTGTGCATTCGTCAATCGAGTCTTTAAGAGTGGTTTTATCGACATTTTTGAGAAACTTGGTAACGTGCTTGACGATCGCTTCTCGCCCGTGGTTCAAAAAGAATAGCGATATTATGCTACCAGAATGGCGACGGTGTTATAGGCTAATTGGATTTTAGACCAATTTTCGTCCCACTCTTTGTGGTTGTCATTAATGAACGCGAAGATCATAGGCTTGGTGGTTCAATTGACACGCTCTTTTGGATTGCTTTGGGGGTGACTTAACGGGGTAGTTATGTGTTTGATTCCTCTAACTATTAATGGGGCCTTAAAAACTTTATTCAAATACACCGTTCCATTATCAGTGATAATGAATTTTAGCGTACACCAGTGATCGAAAACTATTTCGAGAGCTTTTACCTTGCATTTCCCCGTTTTATGACGGACTGGAAACAATTCGATGTACTTTGTATATAAATCTTGAACGACAATTAGATTAGAGTTTTCTTTCTTTCTTCGTGTTTGAAAGACTGCGGTGTCAACGGATGATTGGGGCCCAGGTGATGGTAAGAGCCTAGTAGTCAATTTTCTTATTTGTGGTTCCTCGTCGATGTACCACTTTTATATCATGCTGGTAGAGATAAATTGCCCACCTGGCACGGCAACCTATAAGGTTTTTTGATCCATGAAGCCATTGCAATGTTTCATGATCGGTAACGACCTTAAACGGAATACCTTTTAAAAGAATCTCAGTTTCTCGACGGACCAAACCACTGCCAAATACTTCTTTTCAGTGGTTGTGTAATACAATTCTGCGCCTTTCAATGGTCTGATCCCTTGGGACTGGGAAGTCAATTATCGGCTGCATTTTATCAGGGTTTGGTCTCATGCCAAATTCGTCGACAAGGTACCCGAGGCAAGATGGCAGTGTGTTCATCCAGATCCTGACTGACAATAATCCAGTCATCCAGTTACGTAAATACCTGATCACACCATTTTTTTTGGCAAATTTCTCTCGGAAATCAATTCCTTATATCTTCTTTTTAGAAGATCCATCAATTGCTGAAATGTCAAAGGTACTCCGGTTAGACCGCAGGGCATCTTATTCCACTCCAGCAATCCCTTTCGCTCCACTGAAAATGCCGTATACTTTCAACTCGCTTTACCCATAGGGATTGGATGAAAAGCCTTACTTATATCGAGAGTCGAACTCATTTTACCGTGATGAAGCTGAGATACGTAAGATAGACCTCGTATTGTGAAGAGGATATGCCGGTTTGATCGTTTTTCGGTGAACGGGACGGTAGTTTATGCAAAATCTGAGTCCACCATTTGCTTTAGGAGCAAGTAGTGGCGGACATGCCCATTCGCTATTACTCCATGAAACATAACCCATTTCAAGCAAACGATCGACCCATTCACTGATAAACTTGCGTATCATTTCGCTTCGACGATAAGGCTTTTGACGATGAGGTGTTGTGTCACTTAACTCAATCACGGGTTTAATTAAATGAGTTTTGCCAGTATACTCTTTGTCAAATTTATCAATTTCGGAGTCTAAAAATGTTCTAAGGCGCTCAGTTTCATCAACAGAGAGCTTTTGAAGTTCATTTAACGTCGTGGAACTGCGTGATAACGGGAAATGGTGTTTGCTACCACTCTTAAAGTTCAAGTTTGCGAGAATGGATCTACCAACACCTTGTAGTTCAACCAAAAGTCCATTCCGAGAATCAGATCTCCCGACAATTCTGGCACGACGCTGAACCATTGGGGTCCGTAGACATCACCTGTGTCAATTACAAATCCCACTTTGCCAATTCCTTTGACAACTGACTTATCTCCTAGGCGAACGCCTGTACGAGACGTCAGATCAGCCTTTAACTCTTGGGTTTGGAATTGTTTGACGCGTTCGTAAGTGGACTCACTAAGGTATGATCTACGACTACCACTGTCGATTATGCCATGAATTTTCTCAGCAAATATATATGTTTCGACAGGTGTTTTATTGACTTTTTTGGTTCCTGAGTCGCGCTACCAGGACGGTATAATTTTCTCCGTACTAATCGATGGATGGCGTGTGGAGGTAGTCGAAGTGAAAACCAAATTCTAAAAGAATCCGTCTCTTTTTTAAGATCGACCGCTACGACATTGCCCTCCCCGTAATCCTCATCCGAAAACGACAATGAGGCGATAGTTTCCTCAGTTGTTCTCGAATGCTTCGCATTTAAAGCATGCTCCACTTCGTCGTCAGATTCTTCTGACTGACTAGGAATTTCGTGCAATAATCGCAGCCCAAGAGGGTTACGATCTACGAATCCTGCTTTGCTGACATAACTGTCAACACTGTCCATATCCTTAGGTTAGTCGATGTTGAAAATATGTTGAGCACCGACGACCCCTTCAGTTGAAGAGGGACTCTGAATATCCTCAATTTTGCCCTTGGTTTAAGTAATTTGAGGTGTAGTTACTGACGGCTTTTAGCGTTTCCCTGTTGTTTTGGGCAATTCTTGCTATAATGTCCTATTTCGCGACAAAGGCAACAGACGATTTGTGGTTCCGATGTACAGTAGCGCAAGGAATGTCCCAACTTCGCACAGTTGAAGCAAAAGATTTTGGACCGATCGAAAGTTTGTCTTGTTCCCTCCGATTTGATTTGTTCGTCATCAGGTGGTCTAAAGTTAATTTTATTTGTTGTTTTCGGTTGACAGTGATTTTTTTTATGATTCATATTTTGCTTTGGTTAAAAAGCATTAATGTCTGTGACCTGCTTATTCTTAGTACTCTCATCGGTAGGGAGAGGTTTCGCCGAAGCATTGTTTCTCCAAAGCACGATTTGTCCAATGTCTGCTATTTTCAGAGAGCAAGACTGGGGCGCGTGTTTCATAGTTGAGAAGAGAGGCACGAGTTCATCAAAAACGGACGAATGTCGGTAATATACGGACGGGTTTTCGTGAATTTCAACTACAGCTCGAGCAGCAGAGTAGTTAAATGAAAAAATTTAAAATGTTAATACGAAAGATTGTGCATATTGATTATAAAAATGGCATTATTATCACAAATTGCGCAAATTAAATTAAATAATTATTAATTTCATGTCGTTATTTTGAGGGTAATAAATAAACAGATAAATCAAATCAAGTTTCAAAGAGAATGTACATATTTGTACGGAACTTTAGGTTACACAGTGGTAAACGATTATTTCTTGTTATGAATAAACAATTAGAACATTGAAAGGCTACGTTATCGGTTTTTTCATAAGACATTGTTAATTTTATGTAAACATAGTGATGTGTGAAAGAAAACGTACAAATTTTGGCATCTGAAGGTTATGTTGCTGAGTGCTTCTTAGAAAACTGTAATTATTAGAAAAAAATCACGACTTATATGAAAAAAAGACTTACAAAATTGAACGTTTGAAGATTAGCCCTCCATTGAATGCCATATAGAGGCATATAGAAATTTTATAAACACTATGTGGCTCTATATGATTCTATAATATATACTTTTGTCAATTTGTATACATTTTTATAAGGCATTTAATAGAAATATAGTTAGGTGTAATTGTATGAAAAAATATTTATCTGAGAAAATACTTACGACCCTAACGAAAGCTTCAAATAGGAGTTTATTCCGAGTCATATCGAATTATTCCAAAATCTCTATTCGAACCACCTCGAATAAATGCGAACCTTTCCGAAATAAATCTTATATTTCGTTCGAACCAATTTGGTTCCAAATTAATCCAACTCCATGCGGTTCAATCAAAAATTATAATCAGAACAAAAATTTTCAATCTAAATGAATCCGAATCAATTCAAACTTAGATTGATATAGGCTGAATTTTCAATCCAAATAATTCCGAATGGAATTTAGTTTAGAATGAATTTGATTAATTTGGATAAAATAACAAATTAAGGTAAATCTGGGCTCGAATTGGCAATTTTTCCCAGGTGGAGTCTGATTAGAAGTTCAGACTGATTCGGATTAACTTTCAACAAGTTACTTTGGTATTTTATGACAAAAAATTGGTAGTTTTATGGGAAAATCATTATATATAAAAGAAGTCTTAGAAGTTTGAACATTTCAAGAATAGAATATTACAAACCTATGTTAATCAATTTAAAAAAAAACGGCAAATCTAAATTCAGCGATAAAATCAAACTTTTAGGTTACATAATTCCCCTGAAAATTGTACAATCGCCAAAAAATATTGTAAATTTTTAATTATTGGGACTTTTGCGAAAAAATCTGAGCAGCTTCAAGCAGTTCGTAAAATAGCCGTCCGAAATAGTACATTTCCTATCTAGATGATAAATGTTCAGTAGACGATAAAATTACTAAAAGAGAATTAAAATCACAATAATTACAGTTACTGTAATGTTTATTTCAATTCGAAATATTTTATTACACATTCATTGTAGGGATAAGAAAATTAGACTAAGTTAAGAAAAGTATTGATTTATTTTTTGTAAATATAAACACTTAATAGACTATAAAACGATGAAATGCAAATTCGACGAACGACGTACATTCTTACTACGTGATATTTAATTTGACAAGAATCCATGTGATTCGTACGCATTAACACTAAAACTTAGCGATCTTATTCGAGGTCCTAAAGAAAGACGAAGGTTCGAATGTGAATAGAGGTAAAAGGGACCCACAAGATTGTTCAAACACCTTTTTGATTTTTCTTAAAAAGTTGAAAATTCAAAATTTGATCGTACCAAAAATTTTCGAAACCACATTTTTCAAGATTTTAAAATTCTATGTTCAATTATTCATGGTACTCAAAAACTCAAACAATTGATCCCTGTCGCTTTTTTCTGTAAAAACAAAATTATCAGAGTTTGAGCATTTAAAAGTAAAAAAGAAAAAACTAAAATGAACATTTTAAGCCAAACAACACACGACATGAAAAAAGCCACGAAAAAGAATGTTGCTTTTTGAAAGCCCTACAAGCTACCTACCGTGAGATAGGTGGTTACAGTCTGTAAAGGAATCAATACGACGATCCAGCAAAAGCCTCATGCACCCTAAGAACACGGAGCGACCCAAGGACTACCGCCTTCTGCATTTTTCCCGCAAGTGTTTTAGCATATTGTTGACACACAGGGATGCTTTTTAGGCCATTATCAAGTGAAAGCTTGGCACATGCAAGAGCGTCGACGATAAGGACGATTAGTTTAATCGAATATTCCGGGTACAATCGTTGCAACTCCCTTATACGATCTCGATACCTCTCTTTCTTTTCATTCTCCTTGGTTATGATGTTTTTGTCAGCTGGTGCCGAAAATTCGATAACGAACATGGTTCGCTTCTCGAAGTCAAGAAGATCCATGTCAGGCCTCGAGTGAGCAACAGAAACAATTGTCGAAAATATAAAGTTCCAGTATATGCAGCCCTTCCCATTCTCAACAATCGACTCTATTTCCCTAGGAGCATTTAGAGAAGCGATATTAGGGTTAATGCCGTAAGAGTGACAGAGATGGTAATAAAGCATTCTTAGTGCCGCATTGCGCCTTTGAATTTAGGTCGTTCCCGCGTGAGTTGGACAACTAGATAGTATGTGAGATAAATGTTCGGGGTGTGCATGGCAGCCTCCTCCGCTGCTTTGTACAGAAACGCTCCTTTGCCCACTTCTTCGTGATTCCTGACCATTTTAGGAAGAGGGTCTCTTCCATTTGCAACTCTATGTGCTGTACCCAGAATAATCCTGTTGTGAAGACATTCAAGACTCAATATTCCGCAACCACCTTGACGGCGTGAGATGTACAGTCGCGGAACAGAAGACTTAAGATGCATGCTTTTGTTCATGTGCATAACCTTTCTTGTCCCGATATCAAGGGATCTGAGCTCGTTCTGCGTCCATGGAACCACTCCAAATGAATAGAGTAGTACCGGGACGGCAAGAATATTCGTTGGAGATACTTTGTTCCTCGTCGACAGTTCGGAAGACTAAATCTGTCGGATGAGACGTTTGTAATTGCTTCGGAGAGTATCCTTTATAATTATCACATCCTGAATCTTAAGATCGTCCATGTAAAATACATGAGTGACCTTGTACTTTCGATCTGCAGGTTTGCCGCACAAGTATCCGTCGGAATGGCGCAGTGCTAGAGATAGTGGCAATAATGTAAGGCAAAAGAGGAGTGGGCTCATGGTGTCGCCCTGAAAGACACCTCTCTGAAACGTGACCTTGTTAGTTATCACACGATTTTTGCCAGATGAGATAGTAAATCTGGTTTTCCAAAGCAACATCAATCTCTCTATGCACCCAATTATTTGCGGATGAACATTTAAGATTTCCAAAAGACAGATGATAAGCCTATGGGAGGTCGAATCGAAAGCTTTCAGATAATGAATCCAGGCCATTGATAGGTCACGCTGATAGAATGCTGCATCTTTGCAGACACATCTATTGATGAACAGGTTCTCCCGATATCCGGCTACTTCTTTCTTTGAGCCTCGTTGTTCATACATTTCTTGCCACACAGGTTCAATTGCTCGAACAATTCTATCATTTAGAATAGCTGTGAATATCTTGTAAAGTGTGTTCAGACAAGTTATTGGCCTGTAATTCTTCGGGTCAGCTAAGTTGCCTATTTTCGGCAGGAGTATTGTGCGCCCTTCCACCAACCATTCCGGAATCGGCTCTTCCGACTTCAAATATGAGGTGAAAATACAGGCCAAATGCTGATGCGTTGAAGAAAACTTCTTCCACCAGAAGGTTTTCATACAATCTGGTCCCAGTGCGGAATAGTTCTTCATCCCTCTTAATACTTTTTCCACCTCCTCGCTAGTGATGGGTGGGCATTCTTTGTCAGGTGTTATGAGGGCATCACATAGCTCCTTGAAGCTATTTATATTTTCTGAGTTTTCGTCCAGTCTATGCTGCACTTCGCAGACTTCTCTCCA
>NC_046664.1:141920363-141937133 GCF_010883055.1 Belonocnema kinseyi | reverse complement strand
TAGACCCTATACATGCGCACAGTATTTTTTTATTTAATCGGAAAAAACAAGATTACAAATAAAAATAAATGATAAAAACAAGGAAATGAGAATTAGTATTATTCAATTTTTGTGCATTTTTTTGAATAAGCAATCCCAGGCAGAGTTACATAAGAAATGTATCATATTTAATATAAAAGTGTTGTGTATAATGTAGAAAAGTTGACATTTTGGACAAATCGAGTGCGAAGCGCGAGATACGTGATGAGAATGCGTTCGTTAAGGCCGAAAGCGCTTTAACAAAAGAGAGTTCAAAATCACAAAATTACAGTTGTCAGACCGTTGACCTTTGATTTTAAAAAGTGTGTCCACGAATGCGGGAGAAATATAAAGACCGAGCGCGCAGCGCGAGGTAAATACATGATCGAGCGCGAAGCGCGAGAACCAACAGTAATTTATGTTTCAAACAGTCTGCCTGGAACTGTGATGCTCTGCTCATCCTCCAGTTCGACAACTTTGTACGTTTGACCCTGTCTGTCTTTTTTCTGTCTTTTTCGCATTTTCGAATTGAGGACACTCTCAATTTCCTCTGGTCCAAATACAACCTATACATATATATAAACTATTAGAAATGTTCTAAGAGTAATATCAAGTTTCACTTAGTTTTAGTTATAATTTTATTTTTAAATTTCAGTCATGCCATAATAATTATCAATTTAAGTTATTCAGCAAAAAGAAATATGCTAATTTTCGGTTCATTTAATCACTAAAGTTCAATAGTAAACAATTGCCCCGTCAACCATGCAATCCCTTTGACTATTTAAATAGTGACCAAAAGAAAGTCCTCTACACAAACTTGGTATAAAGTTTAGTTTCAATGATGGGTCTGAGCTAAATGCTTAGCTGGACAATGTCTTCTAAGATGATTTAGCCATCTTATCTAAGTATTAAGATGTTTTGGCTCCTTTTTTCTTTTTACGAAATTTCTAGATAGTAAAATTTAACTGGAACACCTACATATGTGGGTAACACAAATGTACTTTCCCAGCAGAAGAAATCCAGCTAAAGAATTTTTTGGAGTACAGTTCCTGTAACATTTACGGTAAAAGAAAATTAAAAACTTTATCATACACTTGGCCATTTTTTCCTGCAGGCATCACCGGAATTAATGCATTTTTTTGTAAATCATGAGAAGTGGAATTAATTTATAACTTCTGTGACATTAAGTGATTTTTAGAAAATAGATAGGAATTTTACGTCATCATTTAATGTCACCTTTTATATTACTTATTTTTAAAAAGTATCCAAAAAATATTTTAAAAATAAATGTGAATCTGGCGGCCGTAATTGATACAGTACATGGTATAAAGCGATGTGAAATTTTATTCATTTGAAGCTTCTGTGAAATTCACGATTTCATTTTTTTTAGTGAATCAAGGTTTGTCGTTGAAGCAAAACATAGATTCCTTGATAGAAAAAGTAAGGAAAGAATGTTTAAATAATAAATTCGAATCATGCCAACCGAAGTAATATTTTACCTTCGATTGTTTTATAAAGATCTACGTTTCCAAAGCTTCTTGCATAGTTATTCAATAAATAACTACTATAGAAAAAGTATAATATTTATGAAAAACTTTCATCCATTTTTTAACTAAGGCCAAAAGCCAGAAAAATTACAAACAATTTTAATTTCTCCTAGCATTTATATAATACTGTAATTACTTCCGAATGCATAGTTCCAATTTATTTTTCAAACATTCTTATTGTTGCTTTTACATTCGAAGAAAGGTAGTTTTCACAATCACGACAAACTCTTATCAATGGTTTGAAAAGGAGTAAATGTCAGCAAAGTTACAAATTATTAAAATTTCTCCTCGCTTTTGAAAAATACTGACGCAGTAACGTTTGCATGATTAAAATTAATGATTTAGGAATTTTCTTATAACTTTTTAATCAAGGAATTTAACATACAGTGTTTTACTTTGACAAACAACTCTTATCTATTAAAACCAAATTAAATATCACAAATTACTCAAACTGCTTATGTTTTCATGATTGTCCTTTATGTTTCAAATTTGTTTGCTTGGTTTCTAGATCTTATTTCTTTTTTAAAGATATGTATCAACAATTTTGCGCAGTGTGGGAAAGAGTAATTTTTATTGGTAGAATGAATTCCAAGTTTTGTAATGGACAATGGAAGAGCAAGGAATGGGCGGGAAAATATCTAATACTCGAAATTTGAATTGTGTCACCAAAAAACATACACTATATTAATGCTTTAAACACAAAGTATTGCATTGTCTTCTTTTGACTGATTTTCTTGTATGCTCTCCCAGTGCATTTCTCGCAAATGCATACGCAATTCAAATGGCGATAACTTGAGTTGCCCACAGATATTGCAATGAACTCTTTTGCACCCGTGTTTGTTGTGTTTGTCTGGCTTGTATCTAATAACAGCTGGACCTGCAGCAGAAGCGCTAATAGCAGAAGGACCAGCAAAAAAAGGGCCAGCAACAGAAGGGCCAGGAGGATAAAAGGCTAGGAATATAAGGATCAGCAATAGAAGGTCCAGTAACAGAGGGACGAGCACCAGAAAGGCTAGCAATAGAAGGACCGGCGCACAGTGGCGTATTTTAGATTTGTTCGTGCAAATAATCGACGACTCGTCAATTTTCAACCGAATTGAATTTTTTTTTAATTCTCGTGAATAAATTTACTCTCGGAGAGATACGCCACTATTACGGTCTGAATTGTCTGTACGTCAAAAAAACGTCGAGCAACGTCGGCAGTCGTCGGCCGATTTTTAGGCTATTCAGATGTCAGTAATATTTGGTAATTCGTACAAACAATTCTTCATGCTCATTGCTATTTATTTGTTCAACGATTACAAGTGCAAACCTTTCTATTCTTATTCTATTTTGCAATAAAAGTTTTAAATAATAGTTAATAAACGTTCATAACGTTAATACTTTAATTTTCAAATTATTCAACTGAGAAACGTTTATTCTGAAGAAATCAACGGAAGAATATTTTATAGAATTTTCAATCTTATTTTCTTACATTTTTTATTAAAATAAACATAAAAACTATAAGAAAGATTTAAAATTCTATAAAATACTCTTTCGTTGATCTCTTCAGAATAAACGTTTCTGGGTTGAATAATTTGAAAATTAAAGCATTAACGTTATGAACGTTTATTAACTGTTTTTTCAAACTTTTATTGCAAAGATAGAATGAGAATAGAAAGGTTTACACCTGTAATGGTTGAAAACATAAATAACAATGAGCATGAAGCATTGTTTGTACGAATACCAAATATTACTGACATCTGAATAGCTTAAAAATCGGCCGACGACTGCCGACGTTTTTTTGACGTACTGACGATTCAAATCGTAATAGTGGCGTATCTCTCCGACAGTAAATTTATTCACGAGTATTTAAAAAAAAAAATTCGGTTGAAAATTGACGAGTTGTTGATTATTTACACGAACAAATCCAAAATACCCCACTCTGTGGTGGGTAGACGGGCCAGCACTAGAAGTACCAGCAGTAGAAAAACCAAAAGTACCAGCAGCACAAGAGCCAGAGAATGAAGAGGCAACTACTACTGGATGGGCGCCGGAAGGACCGGAATCGTCATTAAAGGGAAGATTGGTTACTGCCAGAGTGGGAAATTCTGGAATATATATGTCCGTGTCTTCTATCAGCATATTATGCATGTCACGCAGATGCATCAATGAAGAAATGTGCGATAAGTGTACGTTGCGACAGATGGAACAGCAATAGCTTTCTAATTGAAGAAGAGGGTCATTTCAAGTTATACAGCAAGCAATCGAATCCTGAACAGGATCTGGAATGTTTTCCGCTACAGGAAAAGGTTCAGAAGGAGTACCTAAAATAATGATTTTTGAATTAGGGATATGAAACGGATAATCAAATTTGGTTGTGTACGTGCATATGAAAAGTTTTCTTATTGTCAATTTTATTTTAGGAGATATCCGCGTTGCTCCAAGTCAAAATGGTGATTTTTGGAAGTAGGTATATTTTCTGTATGAAAAAACAACACATAAGCTTATAGCACTCTTCATGTCTAGATTAGTTTTTCTTCAAGACTATAGCCAAAAAACCGATCAAGGACTAGGACTAATTCGTCTGCTCATTTAGGGGAGACATAATTCGTTTACATTTCGGAGAAGATTGAAATTAAGTAAATACGTATGAAAGATGGTTTAAATATTTCAGGCCTCATGGCGTTCTGGACTTTACAATAGAATTCGAAAAGAAACTCCAGAGTATTATTGAAAGAAACATGTTTTAAGATATATAAAGGAAAGGATTTTTTAGCATTACATTATTCTTTGTTCAAAACTGCAAAGAAGAATCTTCAAAAGCAGACTTTCTATCAGAGAAATAGAATTTAGATATTATAAAGCAGGAAAGAAAGAGCTTAAAATGTTGGAAGTTCTCACACGAGTATAAATATTTCCTAGAATCTTCTTAGACATTCTGATTTTGAAATGAAAAGCCAATAGTTTAGGGGAAAAAAACTTTTTTTCGTTTACCTTATAGCAATCACAAATAGTATGAACTCTATCGCATAATTAATATTGATGCATACCTTCGCAATAATCGTGGTCCTCGAAAATCGGCGTGCATTCTTCCTCGTTGAAGTTATTGACAGAGGTTCCGAGGACAGCAGCTCAAACAGGAGGACTGATATTCATATCAGCAGACTGGATAGGAGGTGAAACATCTTGGACTCTTTCGATAGGATCAACGACTCTTTCGACAGGATCGGGAATGGTAATCGCCACAGGAAAAAGAAATTCAGGATTGTCGAAAATAGGAAATGTTTAACTGAGGAAGAAAATCGGTCTGAGTATTAGAATATCTATTCTAATTAATAAAGTGAAATAGCTTGTAGCTCATACAAAAACTTTATTGTAAGTGGGAGTTGTATCCAATTTTTTTAAAATTCCACCAAGAAACAATTTATCTTCATTAATATGTTACAATTGGGCATAACTTTTGCTCTTTCTAATTACGTCGGCTCGTAACTGTGTGAAAAAATGACCGGGCAGTCTGGTGTCAGGTCTAGGCTGGATCCAGCTTTATGTAGACTGTCTATTTTCAAAGATCTGATCTGGTCCTGGTCTGACTTTATCTATACCACCTAGTCGGGAAGGTATGGTCCCGTGAAGAAGGCTTGCAGTGAAAAATATTTAAAAATTTCCTGTTCAATGTTAACATGACAATTATTAGATCCTTGCCGATACCTTTTTTGTCCTCGCGTTTAGAATCCGCATAGCAGTAGAAGTGATTTTCTAAACTGAATTCCTTCATATACCCAGTGGCGACAATATTTTTCTGAATACTTTTGGATACCTTAAATGGACAATAAATACAACATTTTTATTCCCCTTTAAATGTGTACATTTCGCTGTTCTTATTGACTGTTTTCTGAATAATTATGAATTTAAAAGCATTTAAAGACACAATTTTACTCATTTTGCGTTGTTCAGATTGACTGCTACACAGGTAACTGTGATGAAAACAGCGTCATGACTAGAAATCAGACGGTCTGGTCTGGGCGCGGCCAGTGCCAGAACATTTTTCCACATGATTACCTACGTTGTATATGTGTATGCCATATGTGATGAAGCTTAATTCAATTTGACAGAATATATTTACTTATGAATAAATCTGCCCCCCCCCCCTCAATTTGTACTATGTTGAATTCTTACTGTCTTCTACTTGAGTTTCTTCATGGCAAGAATGCATCTGGTCTTCCTTCAAGTAGAGTTTGCACAACTCGCGTACAATAAACCCAGGATGTAATTTTTTCATGTGCAACTTCATGAATTTTTTCCTCGTAAAATTACGAGGACATTGAGGACAGTTTAGAACTTTCTCTTTATTTCTAAGAGCCATCTTGCCACCGTTTCTTGCCCGGACTATGGCGTACTTGTCCTTTATGCTTGCATCCTCAATTGCTTCCATGCTTACTGTATACATATACAATATCAAGTTATTATTTTGGTTAGTATATATAGACCCAGTTTTTCAGTATTTTTCATCTGTTTCTTAAACTGTAGTTCACATCAAAAAATAAGTAAAACAAAATAGATGTAATTTGTGTAGATCTACATCTGCTCCATAGATCTTTCTTCAATATGCTAATCGAAAAATTTGTTTTTTATTTTTATGAAATGTACACTTGGATATTATAATACTCATGAAAAAAAACATAAAAAGCAGTATACTAATTGTTACTAAAAATTGCAACAGAAAAACTAAATTAAAATGTAAAATTAGTGCAGGGCTTTATTAAAATATATTCCAAACTGTTCTACTTGTCACCTTCATCATTCAACACCATTTCGATTCCCCTGCTGAAATTTGATGTTATACCGAGCAGTCGGTCCAACATTTCTCACAACTTCTGTTTCCGACGCGTGGAATGGATGTTGTTTTCTGTGGCTTTAAGTTCCTCCCACATCGCCCGTATGCGGTCCTCCTTTATTTTTGCTTCGTGAGTCTATGGCTCTTTATCATTCCCAAACTTTTTGGCGACTTCATAATCCTTGTGGGAATTTTTGACGACATTGATCAACCCGACTGATAAATAATATTTTAGTCAAATGCGTCTGAATACATATTCGGCTCTCTTAGTTTTTACGGAATTATTGGGTAAGAAAGTTTCTATCTTAGGCATATGTAGTACTACAAACTTTGATCAGGGTTTAGTGATTCAAAATCAATACCGAATACTTAAAAAGAAAGAAACTTCACCAGCTACTGCAAGGCACTTGCTTTTGTGTGTTTTCACAGTTTCAAGTAATCGAAAAACGGCTATTTTGCGAGCTTGCATCGGAAATGGCTTATTTTGCGATCTTACATCGCAAATAGCTATTCTTATAACTTGGTGACACTCACAATGTAGAATAATATTTTGTGAAATAAAAAATGTGGGGATAAGATCAAGTTGAACAAAAAAGGGTTTAGATCTGTTTCCTTCATTGTTCTCCTATTTCTATTATTATTTTATTTTCATTTATATTGTACATATTTATATTTTTATTATTATCTATTATTTATATTTTATATATTTTAATTTTGTATTACATTTTATTTTCATTATTATTCAATATTAAAAAAAAATAAAAAACGATACTTTTGTTGTGCTCTTAAAAAAATAGATAAAATCAGACATTCACTAATAGCGCATTCGTTTATCCTGCAATGGTCTACTCCAAGAGCACTTTGATCGCTTTTCTCTTACTTCTTCCTTCTCACTGCGACCTGCTTCGTTGCAGATCGGAGTGCACCAGTGCAGGATAACCGAATATGCTATATTTTATGACATTCAAATGCTCGCGCGCGCGCTCCCACCACTTCCCCCCCATGCGGCGGTTCTCCGGAACGAGAGAGATGAGCCTAGACTCGGTACGCAACTTCAGACTAGGCTCGGCCGCTCTCTGAAAACAATTTTTTTTAATTTGGTTCTTAACAATTTCAAATAATTTAGGACAAAATTTATCTGTAAGTATTAGGAATATGTAAAAGTCATTTATCCTTGCACCCATGAAAATAAACTTTTAAAATATAAGAATTAGAACAGTATAAAAATCACTCAGATCTTCTTCTCATTGTATATCCCTCAAGGTGGCATATTGAAGCAATCTTACATTGATTGAACAAATGTTGTTTACTCACTGATGAAACGATGGGGGAAGGTCTTATCCCCACGTACGTCTTCCATGCGCGATGATATCGCTCTTCATCGTTATTAGTCCCATGTGGGATATTATACACAGAGAGCCTGGCTGGAGTTACAATTTTGAGCCAGTAATCACGGTAATATTTCGCGAAGCTGCCAAAAATCGTACTAAAAGTTGCCAGCTGCGTTATTTCTTTGCCGTCACCTAACATCTTGTAAAGTTTAATCGGCTGCTCATTAGCAGCCAGTTCAGCATAGCACATTTCGAACATTCGCTCTATATCTTCTTCGCGCAAGTAGGGCAGATTCTTCACTTTCAGTAAGAAGATAGCAATAGATTCTAGAACTACCGCATGACCATGTTCTTTTTCCCACTTACCGATATCTTTCATGTAAAAAATGTATTTATGTTATAGTCGGTGCATTACAACGCAAACTGTCAAAAATAGCTTTAACATGTTAAGGATGTAGCCTTTTTTTTAATTATGCGACATACGGAAAAAAGGTCCATCGAAAATTAGCTCTTATTGATGAAATTATTGCACCATTTTTCGATGTTGTAAACCGTTTTTTGAACGCTTCCAGACATTTTCATTTCTTGCAATAAAGTTTGATTCCTACATTTAATATGAGCCTATCTGCTGATTGTAAGACTATTTCCTATGCTCACATAATGTAGTGCATACTCTCATTCATATACAGCGCTGTCAGAAAATAGACTCATATACAATGGAGGTCTCGAGTTGTATTCCTTTGTGATTGCTAAAGAACGGGTGATAAGTCACTGGATTTTAATCCTCCGGTAGAAAGAAAATCTGTGGAATTTTTTCCCTTTTTTTGGTTTAAATTTTTGTTTGAAAACATTGCTTTTTGAAAATGTTCAAAAATCATTGGGTGGCATTTTAAAAAATCTATATATTTTTTTAAATGTAGCAAAACCCTTTTTTGGGGATATGATAACCTAATAACCAAACTATTCAATATTTAAAAGTGTATTTACATATTTGTAGTGAAAAAGGCACCCCTTCACGGAACAGTCTTTGCCGTAAAATTTTTTTGCCGTATTCATAAAGGCCAGTTCAAAGTCAGTAATTACTAAAACCGGCTGAATGAAAGGCGCGATTTCCTTTACTTTCTGGAAAACGGACCTATACGCCACTGCGGTTTTCCTGCTCATGAGTACCCAACAAATTGGTATTTCCACAAAATGTTGAATTAAATGTAATGAAAATGTATTTAAAGTAGAAAATAGGTATATTAATTATAAATTCAAACGGTAACTAAAAATTTTCATAACTTTTAGTCCATATTTTAAATGGACATTCTAAAACATTGCAGAG
The DNA here is from genome assembly GCF_010883055.1 of Belonocnema kinseyi. NCBI lineage: Eukaryota > Metazoa > Arthropoda > Insecta > Hymenoptera > Cynipidae > Belonocnema > Belonocnema kinseyi. The sequence continues at coordinate 141,928,094 of NC_046664.1, read as the reverse complement.
AGTTGTAGAAAATTCTAGGAAGACCTTCAAATACTCAATAAACTTCTAAAAGATTCTCTAAAGTTACAGTTCAAAAACTCCGAAATGAGTAAGTTCGTACAGCGGGTAGGAAGCACTCTCGCCAAAGAGTTTCGTAGAAATAGGTACTAGCATTATTGTATTCACCTAGTTTATTTTCTATTTACTTGTGTTTCAAATAATGCAAATAAAATTGTCCGCTTTCTTGGAAAATTTACAATCTCATATATTTAGAAATATTTTACAAATTAATATCTCAAGTTTCAGATTGTTACAGCCCAAGATGTCAAAGGCATTTTTTGTTGATTTTTATTTTAGTTTTGTCTGCACGAGGCTGTCCCGGTACATATTATCAGTCACGGACGCATTCTTGTAATGGAATCAAGTGATCCGATAAGAGCAGTGTGTCTGATCTTTACCCCATAATTCATAGACTGGGTTGCAGTTATATTATATATCATTATTATACTATGAATCTTTATATTATTTTTTTTTTATCAAATGTGTTGATATTTTTTTTTTTTTATTATAGAATATTCTTCCAAAAATCAGAACTATTCGAAATTTTCAGATAATCTTAGAAATAAGCATTTTCTTTGAAATTATATATCTTTATAGGACATTACAAAATATTTTACAATGTTCCGAAATTTTCTATAACATTTCAGAATTTAAAGTGATATTGGAGATAAAATGTGGTAAAGAAAATAAAAAGAAATATTAAATTACTTTGTTGTTAATATCCGTCATGAAAGTGACAATCTGGTATGCACCTTCTAGCTGTGGACAAATTCTGAAACTACCATCTATTTTAATAAAAGCGGCCTTCTTGCATTTGATCATTAAATCCAGGGAAGCAATGACGATAGAGATGAATCCATCTTCGTCAATTACTGTCCACACTGAGATTTCGTACTCTTTTAGTACTACTGTTCCCTTCTCTGGTCCATTTTCAGGAATCGTATGTATACTATTTTAGAATAATTTCTATCTAATATTACATTTTGAAACAAAAAGAATACTAGGTTGCAGTAATTTAAGTTTACATATACTTTTTTATGGCATAAACAAGTGATACAAACATTTGTCTGCTTGACATATTTGTGATAGAATAATTGATACTGTTATTTTTACACTCTTGTCTGGAAGATCTGGTCTGGCCCAGATCTGCCGGTAGTCTGGGCCATATCTGACCTTATCAAGATGGTCTAGTCTGGACGGTCTGGTCTGTCCTAGGACTGGCGTTGATCAACGAGCAAAGAACCAAAATAACTTCTAAGTTTGATCAGCCAATTTTTTGAAATATTAAAAAAATTTTACAGGGCGTTTAAAATTATAGAAAATAAGAAATTCACACTATCAAAACATTACTTTCTTTTCTTACCATCTTGACAGACTGGCCTGGCCCCGCTTTGGAACTGATCGGCTAGACAAGAACAAAACGATTCTAAGTTTGGTCTGGAAGGTAAGGCCTGCCCCAGACCGGGCGCTAATCAGCGAGCCAAGAACAAAAAAAATTCTAAGTTCGATCAGCCATAAAAATCAATCCGCAAAAAAATCAAATTTCTTCCGATGCAATTAGAATTTATTGCTTGGACCTCGGCTTGCAGACATATTGCCAGATGGCATCACGACTTCAAGTACCAGTTACATGTTGACTCTGACCTTTCTGAGACACTGCTAGTTTTTGTCCATCAAGTATCACAAACTGCCAGCTAGCCAATAACTCTAGCGCAAATAACTAGCAACTGACCAGCCCATACCTAGCGGCAGACCAGATGGTATGGCCTGTGGCTAACCAGAAGAAACATTTACACTTTTGACCAAGCCAGCACCAGAATATTTTTCCATAGACAAGCACTTTAAAGAATGTGGAAATTCATTGAATTTTTAGGTATGTGATCTAAAAGAAATTCCACAGATCCCTTGAAACAAATTTAGAAACGTATGTCTGTAGGGTTGGTTTTCTGGCGATGGTAGAACATTATCTCCTAGTGCACTGCTTTGATCAACAAGAAACAATAAAACTGCAAGAACTAATAGAAACATTTAAAAATGTATTGTGCAAGGCAACATCACAAATGTGGTTTCATAGTTAAATTATCATTTTATAATTTAACTATAATATAATTCCGAAATTTTAATACAAACCTTTCGCAGACCGCTTTCATAATGTCATGTGGCTGTCCCAATGACGTTTGTGAACCTTCAAACACGGCTGTGTTTAAGTGTACCATAGAAATGTCCGGCGTACAAATGTGATGGCTGTTCTTTATTTCAATGATATCAGGTTTTGAGTCCCAAATTACACCCCTTCCATTACAATACACTGGATATTTATAATATTCACACATAATGAGCCTGTAATGTATTGAATCTTATAAGTATTTTAGCTTTTAATTCATTTCAAATGAATGATTATTCAATTGATGTTTTAAAATCCAATGTCCTAAGTTTAAATGTAGCTATCTAAAGATTAAGCGATTCAATGCTTTCTATTTTAAACAATTCAGTCTCCAACTGTTTATAATTTCGAATATTTTATATGGAGTTGCTAGTTTCAAAGGAGCAGTTAGTTTTACTGAATATTAAAAATGGTTCGTTTTTAAATTATGGTTACATTATTTTTACATTTATTAAACTACTAGGCCTTTAAATTGAAAAAGACCAGTTTTACAAGTTGAAATCTGTAAATTATTTAATTGAGAATAGTTTCCAGAATCATCTTGTAAAATGAATTACTGTTCCATTTTTAGTACTAAAACTACATACCAATTAGCATTTTCAAATACTTCTGATTGAAAATGTAGGCTTCAAAAACAAAGATCAAAGATAGACAATTTTTAATGTGACCTATCTTAGAACTACGCATTGTAAACTAAATGATTTCATATTTTAAAAAATTAACAATTAAAGTTAACATGGAAAAAATCTTGAAAATTGTCAACACTTTGAAATTGCTATCTTTGAGTTGATGCATATGTTATTTTAGTCAATCGACAAATAAATTTTGAAATATGCTTCAAGGAAAAGTGAAACGGAAGCTGCATTATCCGAAAATTCGAGAAAATAGCAGAATGAGGGTCATTTTTTCAAATAATAGTAATTTAGTTGTATTAACTAAAAAAAAGGTTTCAAAAGGTGTTAATAGTAATTTATTTATGTAATTTTAACTATATTTGCCAGTTGCCTGATGCTCCTAAACAATTGATGCTGCTAAAAAATGATGGATCTTAATAAAAAATTTACAATACATTTATGTAATTGAAGCAAAAATGAAAAAACGAGAGTAAGTGAAGGAAAATTAAATATGTGTATATTTCTCCTTTCTCCTTATCAAATTGTCTAGAATGCTTATAGTACCGATGGTTTGCATCTCCATAACACCTATTTTCTCCTTTATAATGGTCTAAAGGTACTTCTTGCTCCCGAAAAAGTACAGGCTTCGGTTTTGATGAATATCTTGGATGCCTATTTCGCGGAAAATCCATTTTTGACCGAAAGGGTTACAAAAGATTTGCATGCAATTAAATTCACACAATGACAGATAACAGAAACAAATGAACTTTAAAAAAAAACACAGGCAAATTCGAAAAAGAAAACGGCAAATGGATTCGAACTAGAATGCCTCTCTTCAGAAAATTTTCAACGTTTCAAAATGAAACTGATGTTCTCATGTAAATTTTACAATATAGCGGAATTGACAATACTTTGTAAATTACATTATTAATTACATTATTATTGAATTAATATATTCATAGTATTCAAATAATGGTGGTTCTTTTTTGTACTTGATAATTTTTTTAATTGCTCTGCTCGCATTCGTCAGTTTTGTTCGAATGCGAAAAAATCTCCAAATTTGAGCGAAATCAGTGAATATTTAGGGGTAACGCAAAGAACATGAAGTTTCCATCGACTGACCATGGGAAAAGTCAACTTTTTGTAAGTCTAATATTTAAATGCGATGATATGCTCCAAATAATTACGTATTAATATTGTTCAGAATTCGTCAAAAAATAAGAATCAATCATGCATTTGAAGTATGAACGATTTTGAACTACTCTCCACCATAGAAACCCCATCATTGAAAATTTTTAGAATCCCGTCATATGATGGTATATTAACGCTTGTTGACATTTTTCTTTTCCATAAAAAATATTGATCGGTAGCTTCAGAATACCCAGCCATATTTTACCTTATTTTCAATCATTGGAACAATGTTAATTTTGTTTAAAATTTTTTTTTAGGCAAGCCGCGACATGTACGCATTTTTTAAGGTTATGAATTCTTTTATGAAATATAACAATTATTATATGATAACAACTGAAATTAGTAAACAGATCACTGAGCACCGACTGGTAATAGATCATCAAAATAAATCTTTCAAAAAATATTTATAAATCAGAGTATTACGTAAAATTCAAATTTTTCACTTATGTGTTTTCCTTTAGGGATACATAAGAGTAGCTTAAAGTAATTTTCTCTCCAAATTTATGATTGATTCTTCTTCTGTAACCAATTCTAAACAATATACTAAAATATGTCATTATTTATAACATATCGTCGCGTGTAAATATTATATCTCTAAATAGCTTAGTTTTTTCCACGTAAGAACAATGCGAAAATTCATGGTCTTAGCGCGACCTCTAACTTTTAACCGATTTCGCTTTAAGTTAAAATTTTTCTTTGCGAGGGCAGAGAAATTTGAAATGTGAAAACAAAGGGCCATCCTAACTGATCTGTTTTAAAATATAAGAATATTCTTCGTAAGCCCACTAAAGTTTTGGAATTTTCATTTTGGACCGAAACGAAAATTAATGGTAATAGATTGAAAATAACGTGGTGGATATTTTCTAAAACCTTCAAAAGAATAGGTGAAAGTCCTCTCAAAGGATGACAGTGGCGCCAGAACAGGGGGTCAACAGAGAAAGAAACTCGACACTAAGGCCAACCAAGGGCAGGCATCCAATAGAGGAAGAGTAGTGTTTTATGACCCGGATAAACATCAACACCAAGGTTTCTCAAGCCTAAAGATCTGACTGAAATAGATGACGAGCTTCGTGCACATTTTTCCGCAGAATCCGACCACTGGACTATCAATTATTGTGTCTATAATGCAGCGAGAGCTTTGGCCGAAGCGAACCGTAAAACAAAACCAACGGTTGATCATAAGACCAAAAGACGAATGCATTAACTTGCCATAAAGATAGGCTGGGCAAGACAGTACGCTTCCCGCATTCAATGTGTGATTGACTACATCACGTCTGGCAGGAATTTTACCGCCAAGGTTCGAAAGTTCGCGCGCGAACTCCGGACCCGTTATCACACGCTTAACAAGTCAAAGCTTCTGACCATCAGACAGCATATTGTTGAGAGAATACGCATACACTCTGACGCTAAGAGAAGTCTAGAGCAGAGGGAGAGGTGGGTCAGAGACAATCAACAGTTTCTCTCTGACCCATCTCCACTCTTCCAAGATCCTCCAGTTACTGTCGAACACCCACCCAAACCAGAGGAGGTCGAAGTATTTTGGAGAGAAGTGTACGAAGTACAGCATAGACTGGACGAAGACTCTAAAAATATAAATAGCTTCAAGGAGCTACGTGATGCCCTCATAAAACCTGATAAAGAATGCCCACCCATCACTACCGAGGAGGGGAAAAAAGAATTAAGAGGGATGAAGAACTATTCCGCACCGGGACCAGATTGTATGAAAACCTTCTGGTGGAAGAAGTTTTCTTCAACCCATCAGCATTTGGCCTGTATTTTCACCGCATATTTAATGTCGGAAGAGCCGATTCCGGAGTGGTTGGTGGAAGGGCGCACAATATTCCTGCCGAAAATAGGCAACTTAGCTGACCCGACGAATTAGAGGCCAATCACTTGTCGGAACACACTTTATAAAATATTCACAGGTATCCTAAATGATAGGATTGTTCGGGCAATTGAACCTGTGTGGCAAGAAATGTATGAACAACGAGGCTCAAAGAAAGGCGTAGCGGGATGTCGGGAGAACCTGCTCATCGATAGTTGTGTCTGCAAAGATGCAGCATTCTACCAGCGTGACCTATCGATGGCCTGGATTAATTATCGGAAAGCTTCCGATTCGACTTCCTATAGACTTATCATCTGTCTTTTGGAAATCTTGACGGTTCATCCGCAAATAGTTAGGTGCATAGAGAGAATGCCGCTTTGGAAAACCAGATTTACTGTCTCATCTGGAAAAAATCGTGTGACAACTAACAAGGTCACCTTTCAGAGAGGTGTCTTTCAGGGCGACACCATGAGGCCACTCGTCTTTTGCCTTACATTATTGCCACTATCTCTAGCACTTCGCCATTCCTACGGATACTTGTGCGGCAAACCTGCAGATCGAAAGTACAAGGTCACTTATGTATTTTACATGGACGACCTTAAGATCTATGCTAAAAATAAAGAGCAACTACATCTAGCTCTAGGGATAGTCGAACGATATAGTAAGAAAATTGGAATGGAATTTGGGTAAGACAAATGCGCCAAGGTTTATTTGAAGCGAGGAAAACTTAATCGCATCCCTGAATATCCTGAGCTCGTTGTTAGAAGCGCTATACGATACCTTTGCGCTGGAGAGACTTATACATACCTGGGCGTGCCACAGAGCCGCATTCAGGATGTGACATCTATAAAGGATACTCTCCGAAGCAGATACAAACGTCTCACCCGACAGATTTGGTCTTCCGAAATGTCGGCGAGGAACAAAGTATCTGCAATGAACATGCTTGCCGTCCCGGTTATACTCTATTCATTTGGAGTAGTTCCGTAGACGAAGAACGAGCTCAGATCCCTTGATATCGGGGCAAGAAAGGTTATGCACATGAACAAAAGCATGCATCTTAAGTCTTCCGTTCCGCGACTGTACAACACACGCTGTCAAAGTGGTCGCGGAATATTGAGTCTTGAATGTCTTCACAACAGGATTATTCTGGGTACAGCACATTGAGTTGTATTCAGAAATCACGAAGAAGTGGGCAAAGGAGCGTTTCTGTACAAAGCCGCGGAGGAGGTTGCTGAAACACTCGGAATTAACTTCAGTATTAGGGGCGAGCAAAATGCATCAAATCTTATCTATCTCGAGTACTCACTCCTGAAAGCCCGGATTAAGAAAGCACAAGAGAAAAACTTTCGTAAAAAGCTCCTCGATAAGATTATTCACGGTATCTTCTACAGAAATGTGAAGGATCAGTCAATGTCTTGTGAGCTAACGTTTGCTTTGCTTAAATCGCCCGGATTGAAGTCTGGGACGGAGGGTTTAATTTTTGCATTCCAAGACGGTGTCATTTCCACCTTAACATACCGTCGCCACATTTTGAGAATGGGAAGTGCCGCATATACTGGAACTTTATATTCTCGACATTTGTTTCTATTGCTCACTCGAGGCCTGACATGGTTCTTCTTGACTTCGAGAAGTGAACCATGTTCGTTATCGAATTTTCGGCACCAGCTGACAAAAACATCATAGCCAAGGAGAATGAAAAGAAAAAGAGGTATCAAGACCTTATAAGGGAGTTGCAATGATTGTGTATTGATTCCGTTACAGACTGTAACCACCTATCTTAAGGTCGGGAGACGTGGTAATGGCTGCAATTTTACCGCGATTTCGCTCGGAGCGAGTGCAGTTTTCCATATTAGCACCCACTCCCGGCGAAATCCTGCGGTTGTCCTTATAACAAATTT